>NC_084892.1:16605000-16642500 GCF_958979055.1 Alnus glutinosa
CCAAATCACAACAATCTAATCTCATACTCATCACACATATTTTGAGGTTTTCAAATGCAAATCTTAGGTATGTTCTACTTTTGCTTCAAAAATAGTTTAAATCATTCAATGAATCCATTCTTCCACAAATCACAAAAGATATCTAATTTCAACTAAATCATCAAATGTATCCATAAAATGAAACACAATGAATATCCAACATACATGAAAACCCAAGCCATCAATTTAATGAAATTATATCAAATCATCACTTGTATCCGGAAATCACAAGAGATATCCAAAAATAATCTCAAAAACCGAAATAGAACAATGAGAAATCAAGCCCATAAACTCAAATAGCATAAACAAGCATGAAACTCAGTTTCTATTCACTGGTGAGGTTTCATCCTCAACCCTAGATGAAAGTATTAGCTAGACATGAACAAAGAAAGCATAAATAAACTAAAAGAATGCATTAAAAATGAATAAACTTACAAAAGTTTGAAGTTCTAGGTCAAAATTGACCTAAAAACCCTAAGATACAGTGAAATCGGCCCCTAGGGCACTCCTAAGCGTCCTCCTCACCGAACAAAAGAGAAAAGAATGGTATTTATAGAGTTAGCTAGGGTTTCTGAAATTCCAGCTCCGCATAAATTCGATCGATCGATTTTAAAATTGATCGATCTACTTAATATTCGATCGATCTACTTTTCCAGCACTTCCGAAAATCCAGCTTTTCTATGTATTTTTGCCTTGAAAATTGTCATTTTTCTCTTATTGCCTTGCAAAACGCAAAAACACTAAAACTAACCAAAACATCAGAAAGTAACAAAGCTAAAGGTTTAACTAATGTAAATTAAGGGGTCCAAATATACACTTTTTGGCACTCATCAAATACCCCCAAACATACTTTTTGCTAGTCCCTTAGCAACAAAATGAAAAACAAAATCAAAGCATGAAACATAAGTCCTCTTTCGTGGGAGAAACGATTGCATTTAGCATATGCAACAAGCCTTTTAAACCCCTAGGACTCCCTAGTGGACGAGTAAAGTCTCGTGAGGGTTTGCTAGAAATGATACCCACAAACATTGAAACACTGTGTTGTCAATAAGAAAGAATTTTTTACACAAACCATGGTTCATACGTCATTGGCATGCTTAAAAAGACAAACCCTATCATAAACATCAACAGGGGATCCAACATCAAATTACTCATAAATGGACAGTTAAGACATCACATTTTCTCAAAAGTGTAGAGTGAAATCAACATGCAATTATGTGGTTTCATTTTAATCTCAAGATAAGTACTTCAAAAATCATTGGAATCCCTATCAAATGAAACAACCAAGGCAAGATATGCAAATTATTATTATTATTATTATTATTATTTGTATATATTTTTGTTTTTTTTTTTTTTTAATTATTTTTTTGTGTAGGCTGTGCAATGCTCGGCTCCCTTAAGCTTTCTAATTGACCCATGTAACGAGTGTTGGGCCAGTGGCTCCCGAACCAGATGGTCTTAGGACACTAGACGTAGAGACATCCCTAAGGGCTTAATTACTCAAGTCAAAAAGGCTTCGAAGCCAAACTAGCCATACAATTAACCAAATTGAAATTCTCACCTTTCGACGCGAACACTCAATGCTTAGTGAGGGAAAATGCCCGGTTACTCAGTGAAAAACTCAAAATGATCTTTTTTTTTTCTTTTTTCTTTTGTATAAATAAATATAAATATCTTGCAAGCCAAGGTTATTTATCAATAGGTCATCCAATAATTCACAAAATACACACAATTAAGCACAAATTCATACCCCACAGATTACATGCTAATATGCTCGTGATAATTCAACTCAAACAAGTGAACTCTCACTAGCCCAAAAATAAGTCAAAAGATTCAGATTCCCAAAGACATGATGTGTTCAAAAACTTAAGCAAGCCGATGAAATGCAAACCACAGTTACAGTTTAACTCAAAATTGACAACAATTTTTTTTTTTTTTTTTAGAACAAAAAGACAACTAAAAATAACTAAACGAACAGAAAAAATAAATAAACAAACAAACAGACAGAGTGTTTTTCCATACCCCCAAACTTGAATTACACATTGTCCTCAATGTGTAGTGTAGAAATACATTACCAGAAGTAAGGAAAATCCGAGGTGTGAAAAAGGTCAAGGCGTCCCCCAAACTTAAACACCAAACACCTGTCAACAAAACTAACAGCAACATTTCTCATAGAAACAAACATCAAAAGGTTAATTGTTGTCAGAAAAAAAAATTAAAATAACAAGAAATTAAATGAAAAATGAAAGAAATTAAATTTACAAAAAGTAAAAGGGAAAAGAAAATTTACAGCGCCTTCCCTGATCATGTGGATGTCCAACCAATCCCTTCCACCCTTTCTTATTTAAAACATGATATCCCTTTGGTGGAATGTTTCACCATCTTATGTAGCCAACTCGCTTGCTTTGAAGGATCGTCTTAGGACGATGGTTCCTAGATTTGCGAAGTTGTGTGCATAGATCCTTGAGGCTTTGGGCACAAGATGGCTCTTCGAGACATTGAAGAATTGAAGCTTGGAGTTCATGAAATGTCTCAAGAGGGATTGTGATGAAGGAATGAGCTTCAGTACTCATTTCCTTGTCATTGGACGTATTTGGATTTGGCGGGGGCGCTATGTACTCCAGTTGCTCCTCCTTTTTTTTTCTCCTCATTGCTATCCACAATTTCCTCATTCTCAAACATGGTGATGGCAGAGACATGTTCATGACAAGAATGGCTAGCATCATCCTCCTCAATCATGTAGTGCCTTGCAGCCATTAGCAGACTTTGAAACTCTTCTTCATCTCTTCTTGTGACTTCAGCAACCAGATATTCAAACTGTCCTTCTATCCTGGCAATCGCTTGAGTGTTTTCCATAGTTGCACTCTTCATGTCACTAATAGCCTAGCCTGTGAGCTCTATGAAGACCTTGAGAGTGTCTTCCAAAGTGGACTGTGAGGAAGAAGCTGGATAATTGTAGGATGAAGGATGGGAAGATTGGCTATCGAACTGCGGATAATCAGGATGGTGTAGTTCTTGAAATTGGGGAGCACAATTTCCCATGGCTTGAGCTTGCCACGAGAAATCAGGATGATTGCTCCAGTCCAGGTTGTAAAAATTGGGATTTGCATCAAATCCCGAACTAGAGAAATTGGGGTTCATTTGCTCATAAGAAAGATTGCAGAATTGTCCCCAGGAGGGACAACTACTAGTACTATGATAAGGATCAGAGCAATATGAACATGGTTCATGTGGGTTGAAAATGTAAGGGTAGTTGGTTGGAGCAAGTATCCTACCACTAGGTGAAGCATGTTGTGCAGAAGAATCACAATAATTATCAAAGTAAAAACTCATGTTTCACTTACACCATATAGCAAGAAAATATCCCACCAAAGATATGAACCAATTTTTTTTTTTTTTAAATAAATTAATCAAAGAAAAACAAACAATAAAATAATATAAAACAGAAACAGAATATTAACAAAATAAACTAAAAACAACTGAATTTTTTATTTTTTATTTTTTATTTTATTTTATTTATTTTATTTTTTTCTTTCAGTTTTCTGCTGCTTAGAAAATTCGCACGATCGAAGTAAAGTTCGATCGATCGAATTACTTCTAGATCAATTGACTTTATATAGGGCGAATGCTTTCTCGATCGATCGAATTGATACTCAATCGATCGACTTCGCAAGGCACTCAGAAAGTGCAGAAACAGAACCGGGAACACAATTTTTTTTTTTTGAACGAAAACAGAAACAAAACAACAAATATATGAAAGAAAAATCTATCTAAACTAGTAAAAAAAAGAATCAATTCAAACAAAAATCAATTTCCACAAACAAAACAAATCCCCGGCAACGGCGCCAAAAACTTGTTGTGCAAATTATAATACTCGCAAAGTGCATGAATCGTTTGCAATATAGCGTTATGCAAGTGCGAGGTCGATCCCACGAGGAATTGTGTTGTGAAAATTAATCCCTATTCAAACTAATCCTATTTTAACCTAGTTCCAAATTTAGGGATTTTTAACAAAAGAAAACATAAACAAAAATAATGAAAATAAAGGGGTCTAGGGTTTTGGAATCCACACTCACCAAATCACAACAACCTAATCTCATGCTCATCACACATATTTTGAGGTTTTCAAATGCAAATCTTAGGTATGTTCTACTTTTGCTTCAAAAATAGTTTAAATCATTCAATGAATCCATTCTTCCACAAATCACAAAAGATATCTAGTTTCAACTAAATCATCAAATGTATCCATAGAATGAAACACGATGAATATCCAACATACATGAAAACCCAAGCCATCAATTTAATGAAACTATATCAAATCACCACTTGTATCCAAAAATCACAAGAGATATCCAAAAATAATCTCAAAAACCGAAATAGAACAATGAGAAATCAAGCCCATAAACTCAAATAGCATAAACAAGCATAAAACTCAGTTTTTATTCACTGGTGAGGTTTCATCTTCAACCCTAGATGAAAGTATTAGCTAGACATGAACAAATAAAGCATAAATAAACTACAAGAATGAATTAAAAATGAATAAACTTACAAAAGTTTGAAGTTCTAGGTCAAAATCGACCCAAAAACCCTAAGATACAGTGAAATCGACCCCTAGGGCACTCCTAAGCAGCCTCCTCATCGAACAAAAGAGAAAAGAATGGTATTTATAGAGTTAACTAGGGTTTCTGAAATTCCTGCTCCGCATAAATTCGATCGATCGATTTTAAAATCGATCGATCTACTTAATATTCGATCGATCTACTTTTCCAGCACTTCCGAAAATCCAGCTTTTCTATGTATTTTTGCCTTGAAAATTGTCATTTTTCTCTTATTGCCCTGCAAAACACAAAAACACTAAAACTAACCAAAACATCAGAAAGTAACAAAGCTAAAGGTTTAACTAATGTAAATTAAGGACTCCAAATATACACTTTTTGGCACTCATCAGGTCTCACAAAACACAATGCCAAAGGGGACGCAAGCCCAGTGGTCTAACCCAACAGCCAAAGGGAACACCGGCCCAATAGTCTAACACAACACAATGCCAAAGGGAACACCGACAGACTGGTCTGTCACATGCTCGTGCTATCATGCTCAACACAAGTCACATAATTCATATTTTATTCTCATCATACTTTAAAACTCAATCAAAACATAGCTCAATTCATACTTTCATACTTGTCATTTAAAACACATACATTTATACCTTCATCAAAATACACTTCTAATCATACTTTTGTATTCATATCTCAAATCACTAAAACATCATCATCATATCTCAACATACTTGAAAGTAATTGAAATCATTCAAACACATATAATGAACATATTGTCGGCTCGATATAAAAACAATGTATCATTAGCATTTCCATAAAATACATTAAACATAGTATCATTTTTCTTAGGGACTAGAATACTCACTTGGCTGTGTGGATATTTGGCTCAGCTATGAATTCCTAGACAATGCCTTGCAATGTATCTTCTATATGAACACATTGGATGATATATTAGCATTTTCTAACACTAAACTTCCCAAAAGCTTTTGAATTTTTCAAGGGCTTAACCCATGGGAAACCCATAGAATTTCTAGGGTTCCATTCCACAGCCCAAACACAAATAACACTAACTCAAAAGATAATCTTAGGGTTAGGCACTTAATTAAAATCACAATTAAATTGATAACCCAAAAAGCTAGGGTTTTGGAAACGTACCAAAATATACCCAAATGCAACCCAAAGCTTGGAGATCGTTTAGGAAGCTCCAAAACATGAAAAACCTAAAGAATAATAAAAAATTAAACTCAATCTTTCAAGAATCAACCCAAAATCTCAAGAGACAAGGGTTTTCAAAATTACCTCCAATTAATCGGTCAAAGTGTAGATCGGGCTTCTTAGATCACGTTTCCGAAGTTAGATTTGAGTTTGGAGGCTAGGATCTTCAAAGATCTAATGTTATAGGTGAAGAACCTAAGAGAATTCGTCAGGGGGCAAGAGAGATCCAGAAAAATGAGCCAAAATGAGCTCATTTCCATTTTATTTTGCGTGGTGTCCAGATACGGTAAGTGGTTGTCCGGACACGCGTTTGGTGAGTCACAGAATTAACATTCTAGAACTTGCATCTTGTCCGTGTCCGAACACGCATGTCCTGTCCGTGTCCTATGCCTATCCAAACACGACTTCCAGGGAGTGAATTTTCACTCTTTGGAACTTGTGTCCTGACTTCGTCCTATGCCTGTCCGGACACGACCTCCCAAAACTCGTTTTTACGCTTTTTCTAAGCATTTCCAAGGTGTTTCCTTGTCATTTTACTAAACTCTAATCATTTACTTAATCTAATTTACATTTTAAACAACTAATTAACGTCTTGGATATTATACATAGTATAGTATTTATAGGCGCAGGGAGTGGATAAGAATGACTGATGTGACTAAAAAGTTAAAAATACCTTTTAGGCATGATCAAATGTTCGGAGTATACTTTGAACTCTCGGGGAAACAATAGTTCGAACGTTCTGGTGGGATGTCGAATGTTCATCTAGGGCAAACATCTTACATTTGGGGAAAAGACAGCTTGATCGTTCTAGTGGGATGTCGAAGGTTTGGCTAGGGCAAACATCAAACGTTCAGATTTGGAGAATGGTGAAAATATTAAAGTTGAGTTTGTGAAAAAAATTGGTTTATTGCATTTAATGAAATCATTTTAATGTTAACTAAAACATGGGATACAATCAAAACTCTTGACAAGTAGCCCTTGAATTCCCCAAGGAAGTATTGGCCACCTCGATTAAATTGAATGACCTTTATATATTTACCAAATCATTTCTGCTTAAGCCCAAAACTCTTTGAATTTATCAAAAGCTTCATACTTGTAATGCATTAGGTATACATAACCTTGAGTAATCATCAGTAAAGGTGATGAAATACTCATAACTCCCTAGTGCCTGGAGACTCAGTGGACCACAGACATTAATATGTACTACCTATAGCGAATCTTTGGCCCTATATCCCTTTCTAGAAAATGGTCTCTTGGTCATGTTACCTTCCAAACATGATTCACAAACTGAGTAATCCTCAAAGTTGAATGAGCCCAAGATCCCATCACTAACTAGTCGTTAGTCGAATGAACCTTTCTCTTTAATGGTAAAGAGCCAGAGCTTGGTTCTAGAATGGAGTTATTAATTGCATATTCATCAAGAGTAATAATATAAAGGCCATCCATGATAATTCTAGAACAGGTAAACTCTTTACCTTTTTTAATTATTGTAGTACCCCTAAAAACAGAGGTATACCGCCATTTACCCAAAAGTATCAAAGAAATTTACTTTCTGCATATACAGGGTACATAAAGACAGTCTGATAAAATTGGAAATCTTGATCCAAAATGCAAGTAAACAACTATAATGGAGTGAACTGGAATTCTTGTTCAATATCCAAGTGTTAGGTACATCTACCCTTCACTTAGCTGCCTCATTACATGGAACCCCTGCAACGTATTGCATACATCATTAGTGGACCCTAAATCCACACACCACGAATCTATAGGATTCACTACTAAACATATTTCAACTAAGAGGAAAGATTTATTACCTTTACCTATGGATGCTAGAAACTTGGTGCATTAACCAATTTAAACTTCTCACATTTTGACGTGAACACTCATTACTTAATTAGGCAAGGACAGTTACTCAATGAAAAACTTCAAAATGGTCTTCTTCTTCTTCTTCTTCTTCTTCTTTTTTTATTTTTATTTTTATATATATTATTATTATTATTATCATTATTATTATTATTATTATTTTTAATATATGATGCCAAGGTATCCATCCAACAAGTCACCCAACTTCACCCAAAACACTGAAAACATACACAATCAGGTTCACATGTAGCATTCTTTTCTCTTAGGAGGGTTTTGAGGGGTAGATGTGCCATTTTGAAAATATGGGGTTTAACTAGGGTTGGCAATTTTGACACGACCAGCGAATCCGACAAAAACACGACACAAATATATAGGGTTTTGGTTTAGGCTATAAAAACCCCATGATAGGCACCACTTAGGACATATCCCAACATTGTATATAGCGGCAGCTGGGTTCTTTGGCTTTTATTCATTGTAAGTCTTTTATTTTTATGTTCTCAATAAGAAGTTAGTATTTTTTTTTTAGTTATGAGAAGCCTCGCCATTGATTAGATTTCATGTTTTCATGTTTTGATTCGTATAATCTGAATGTATGTTCATTTCAATTCAATTAAAGGATTAAAACTCTTTTAATTGATTGTTTCGATTAATGTATGTGGAAACACTTGATATTCAATGTGTTTGACCCAACGGATACATTGAATCTTTTGACTTAATTTGGATATCTATTGTGATTTGTTAATCAAACGGATACATTGGATGGTTTTGAATTAAATTGAATATTCATTGTGATTTGTGGAAATGATGGATTCATTGAATTTTTCAATAGATGATTTTATGAAAATTAGAACATGCATAGGATGTATGAACAAACATGAAAATATGTGCTTTGATTTGGCGAGGTGGATTCTAAAACCTTAGTGCTTTTTATTAATTGTTTTTATTCTATTTTATTTTAGCTAATTATTTTCCATCAAAGTACCAAAAAATTGGAACTAGGTTAAGATAGAATTATTTTAAATAGAAATTAATTTTTGCAACGCAATTCCCCGTGGATTCGACATCGCACTTGTATATACACTATATTGCAAACAATTTGTGCACTTGGGAGTTAATTAAAATTTGCATAACAAGTTTTTAGCGCCGTTTTCGGGAAATCGTTGATTTGTGAAAATTAATTTTTGTCTGAATTGATTTTATTTTTCTACTAGTTTAGGTAGATTTTTGTTTTATTCTTCTTCTTGCAATTTTTGTTAATTTTTATTTTTGCTTTATTGTCTAACCAAAAAAGAAAAAAGAAAAAAAGGAGTTTCTGTCATTGTTTTACAGCTTTGGTGAGGTAATCCACGGAATTGTGCTCGAGTACGCCAATGCAAAGGGCACCATTTGCGGCAGATCAGTAGCTGAAACTTTGCCAAAAAATTTATTTTTGGTCCATTTTGTCAGTTTTTAAGTTTTAGTTTTTAATTTTTGGTGGATTTGTTTATGTTTCTGTGTTAATTTTCATTTTTTATTTTTTATTTTTGTTTATTTTATCTTGTAATTTTTTTGCTAGTATGGGCTTACGGTGCTATCTAAGTGTCTAGGCAAGTTCTAACTTGGGACTTAAGAGATCCGTGTGACCCCCGTCACTTTCCTAGGAACGAACCTGGGTCCTTGGAGAATTCTGTTTACCGCACTTGTATTTTCTTTTTAAGTTAAATTTTGGTCAAAAGAAAAAAAAAAAATTGGTTCATATTTTATGTTGAGATGTTTGCATGCTATAGGGTGTGAGTGAAGTATGGATTTTTATTTTGACAAATAGTAATTTTTCTGCACAACATGCTTCGCCTAGTGGTAGGACACTTGCTCCAACCAACTACCCTTACAGTTTCTACTCACATGGACCATGTTCATATTGCTCCATCCTGCGAACAATCCTCAAAATTTTCATATGAACAAATGAACACCAATTTCTCCAGCTCGAGATTAGATTATGATTCCAATGTTTACAACCCGGATGGTGCAACAATCCTGATTTCTCACGGCAAGCTTAAGCCATGGGAAATTGTGCTCCCCAATTTCTTGAACTGCACCATCCTGAGTATTTACAGTTTGAAAACCAAGTCCTCCATCCTTCACCATATGATTCCCTTTCTCATAATTCTTCATTGGATGACACGCTGAAGGAGTGTGTGGAAAGGAATTGGCCAATCCACCATTCAAGTTTCACAACCAGAGTCGTCATTGGAAGACACGTTGAAAGAGTGTATGGAAAGAATTGGCCAATCCATCAATCAAGTGCCCCAACCAAAGTCATCATTGGAAGACACATTCAAAGCATTCATACATTTAAATAGCCAAACCATTCTCTTGCTTAAGAATGTCACCATGGTCGATACCCTAGCCATTCAAGAGATTGAAGATACTCTCAAGGCCTTCATGCAAAACACAGGACAGGCGATTGCCAAGCTGGAAGGACAGTTCGATTACTGGTTGCTTAGTTAAACAGAATGGAGGAAGAAGAGCTTCAAAGTCAACCGATGGCTGAAAGGCACTATATGATTGGTGAAGATAATTTCAGCAATCCTCATCATGAGCATGTCGAAGCCACCACCACACTTGGGAGTGAGGTAGTTTTCGAGGAGATCGTTAGTGAGCCAAGTCTAGATGATCCTTTTGGAGAGAATCGCTCAATTCGAAATTTGATCCTGTTAGTTTGTAGTTGCCTACATTTTGTTAGACAAAATCACTTCTATGTAATGATGCATTTAAATAGGGATTCAGCTATCCAGAGTTCTTCTAGAAGATTCTGCACAGATTCCAAGTCAAAGAAATCAGATCCCTTGCAGCCGTCTGGACGACGTGATATACCGTCCGAACACCTAACTGTCCAAAGCATCATCAGTCTGGTCGTTCCTCTGTGTCGAGAAGCTTCGAACTGCTCCAGCTTGCATCCGTCCGGACGTTTCAGCAACACGTCCGGACGACACTCAATGTTCGACCAGCAATGGGATTTCTTTCCAAAACACAGATATGGGAAGATCGCTGCAACCGTCCGGACGATGTGGATTCCCGTCCGGACACGCTCATCCATAAGGCAAGTCACGCATTCAAAATTCAGGCATCCAGACGCTAGCCTTCATGGTCCAGGCGCGCGAGCTACTTCTATGGAAATTCCGTGCATCTAATCAACCATCCGTCTATGTAGAAGTGTACTTGAGATATTACGATTGAAGCTTGCTACGACGGTTGTAATTGTCAGACCACGGGTGTCCATTGTTTTATAGGTTTGGATTATGGCTCGTGTCGCCTGTGACACTTGTATTATTGAGCCATTTCTGTTATGTATTTATATTGAGGAAATACTTAAATAAATAGAACACATATATGGGAAGATCGCTGCAACCGTCCGGACGATGTGGATTCCCGTCCGGACGCGCTCATCCATAAGGCAAGTCACGCATTCAAAATTCAGGCATCCAGACACTAGCCTTCATGGTCCGAACGTGCGAGCTACTTCTATGGAAATTGCATGCATCTAATCAACCATCCGTCTATGTAGAAGTGTACTTGAGATATTATGATTGAAGCTTGCCGCGACGGTTGTAATTGTCAGACCACTGGTGTCCATTGTTTTATAGGTTTGGATTATGGCTCGTGTCGCCTGTGACACTTGTATTGTTGAGCCATTTCTGTTACGTATTTATATTGAGGAAATACTTAAATAAATAGATGTTAAATGGCTCTCGTTGTTATTAATATGTGATAGATGTTTAAGATCGTATTTTCGCTATTAGGTTTATGTTTTCCGCTGCATAGTTAAATAGATGTAACTCTGATTATCAGGTACATATTATGGGGTATGTACCATATGTTGGCTTTGCGACACATCGTCGTGCCACTGTGAGGATCCATTTGTATTTTAAGAGATTAATGATTAAGCAAATGATTTGCAAATAAAAAAATTAAAAAAAAAAAAATGGGTCTTCACAGCAAATGGCGTCAGAGCAGTTAGCTCTAGGGTTGTTTGGAAAAGCGGAAGTCTAGGTTTGTATTAGAGTCTAGGTATAACAAAAGAGCCTTAGGATTTTAAAAAATTCAACAAAGATAAGAAGATTTAAAATAAAATCCTTTGTGTGCATTGCATGTCTATTGTAATGCATCTGTCAAGATTTGTGTTGTCTACGTAGCATAGTTTTGTGTAGACAAGCTATGCCACTTAGACAATGACCTCTTCCTTTGTTCCGAAGTGTTGCATGTGTCTCGATAGATTTGAGTGCAACACATCCCATTGTCCCATCCATGTATGTGGAGTCGCGTAGGTAGAGTACCAACCCTTAGGTCGAAGTATGCGTGGCCACTCTTGTGGTGACGCTATTATGTGTAGACCTAGGTATCGAGTTACTTAGTCTTTTAGAAGAGTTTAGCAAGGATGTGTTAGGCTATAGGTGATGTAAGAGAGAGCTTCTCGTGAGAGTAGACTAATTACCGCTCTTTTGAGGGGAGACAACGATCAACAGAGACAACATCTCAAATGACGAGAGATGTTCCCTCTAAGAATTCAACTAATAGGTACAAGTTAAGATAATAAAATATTAATGCGAAATAGATCAAATAAGTAATTAAAAAAAAATGATAAATTTGAAGATACCTTGTTTTAACAAACCACGATTAAAGAATGATCTAAAAATAGGTAGATAAGTTAAATATGACTATTTAATAAAATTTATGGGCTAAGCCAAATTACTTTTAAAACACGATTTAAAACATAAGAATTAACTTAAAAGTTAGTATTTCAAACATGCTTTATATGTAAAGTATAGAGTTTAAAACAAATGATTATTAAAGTAAAGGTGATAGTTCAAATATGAACTTTCAATATATTATTAAAAATATGTACGTGTTAGAGAATGTTGGTTGAATTATGTCCAAGTGTTAGAAAAGAAGTTATTGGCTAGTTTACCTTTGACAAGTAATGGTGTCATAGCATACTTTCAATTGTAAAACCATTATTTAGTGAAAAATTTAAGTTTTGAAGGTACCAAAGACAGTGAAATAGTAAGGAGATAACGGATCGGATCAATAAAATATTGAGGATAAGCCACCGATCATAAATAAGAATCTAGTTGAGGCCTAGTAATACTAGGTTAAGTGTGTAAGTTTCAATGATATACCTGTTTGAGGATGGTGGCACTTATGATTTAAAGAGAGATAGATCATAACATTACATGAGGTTAAGTAAAATTTTGAAAATTGGAGACACTTAGCAAGCCCACACTAGATCCTTGATGTCTTAAAGGTCACAATTGAGGACAATTAGAGTTATTCCAACATGATTTTAGGAGTGGATAAGGTAAATGATAGAGGAAATTTGTGTGAAACAATCAAACTATACAAATTAAAGGAAGTTACTCTCTAAATGCGATCAAATTATTGTTGAGGTTGCTTAAAGAACAAGTTACATGGCTAAAGTTTGGAGATAGTTTGCCACAACGACTAAGAGTTTGAGGCACTAAGGATAAACTAGAGTATATGGTATAGAGGAATGAGAATGATTCACCTTAAGTTGTAGTTTGAATAATAAGTTTTGAACTAAAGAGGGGAGACTTAGTGAAATGACTTGAACTTGTGATGAAAATATATATATAAAGACACAAGTGATACTCGTAAAGTTATGCGAAACTTGAAGTGGTTGATGACTGTAAAGGATTATGAAAAGATCAGATGAATAAGTATGGTTTAGTCAAGTGTAAAGATTAGTTATGACATTGAGGATAAGATATAATGCTCGGCACTAATTATCTTGGAAGACAAAAGGGGGTAGCTTCATGTAAGCAAGTGCAATCAAAATTTTGTTTGCAAATTTCGATGACGAAATTTTTATAAGGAGTGGAGGATGTAAAGACAAAGAAAAATAAATAGGGAATTTAGTGTTAATAGATTATATTATTTAATAGGATGAGACTAATAATAATTTCTAAGGAGATAAATTTATATAATTGGAGTAAGAATAAGTATTAGTAAATAAATAATTAATTGCATTAGTAAAAATGTAGTTAAAATAAATATGGTGTCAAATATAAATTACTAAAAGAGAGTTTTAATATAGTGGGGTCCTAGTGTAATTGATGGAAGTTTGTGCATTTAAATAAAAAGGTAATCTCACCTTGCCACGTGTCGCTACCGGATTGGCTAGGAGAAGATTACCCCATTTTATCCCAACCACTTACAATGGGACAAGTGTCCCACTTCATCTCTCTCTTCCTTTTCTCTTTCTTTTCCCCTCTTTTCTCTCTCCTTTTCCGAATCCCTCTCTCTTCCCCTCACCCGCACGCCTCTCTTCTTTTTCTTCCTTTTCTTTTTCTTTTCCTTCCTTTTCTCTCCCTCTCCTCTATGTCTTTCACGCAACAGCAACAGCCTCTCTACCCCATCTCACACCCGACTTTCCCTCTTCTTTCTTCTTCCTCTCTTTGACCTTCCCTCGCACTCCCACACACCCGCTCAATCGAGACACAGAGAGATAACCGAGAGAGAGATGCATTGAATGAGACCCAACCCGAGTGTGAGAGATTTATACAGAAATGGAGAGTGATACAGTCCTAGGTGAGCTCGGGAAAAAAAGAGATCAGGCTGTGAATCATACCGCATGTGAAAGAAGATGATGAAACCGATTGATAGGGTTTTCGGCCATGGATGTCCAGAAGGTAAAATCTCTAGCTTTTCCCTATATTTCGTGAAGAAATAATATGGACTTCTAAATTTAACAGTGTGTGTGAACAATGTGCAACAAAATATTAAATGCGGAATTTAAAGGAGACAAATATTTTGTTGACGAAGTGGAAACTCAATTAAGAGAAAAACCACTCTGGGGCAGCCAAACCCAGGATATCCACTATTCAGAAGACAAAGCTAGATACAAATCAGTAACACTCACATACCCCTGATGCAGTGGTCGTACCTTGCTCTATGACGTGTAACCCAACACGAACGCTTCCCAACCAGGTTCACCTACCTAAAGGGGTCTTCAATGGAATCCTTTACCTTATGGCCAACCCCTAAGATAGACTTCACAGCTGATCAAATCACACACTTGGCAAGGCTTTAGAGGAAATATCACGTATCTAAACTGTAGAGAATTCACCACCGAATTCTGTATTGAAAGCATGCCTCAAGCCTCTTATTTATAGGCTTTGGAAACCCAAAATTGAGTCAAAAATGGATTCTGGGCATGCATGTCCGGACGGGAGCCAGGGCCGTCCGGACGGGTCAAGTTTTTCTTGTCCAGAAAGTAATTCTGAAATTTTCTGAAGGGCCGTCCGGATGGGCAAATCTTTCCATCCGGACGGAGGCCGTCCGGATGCTTCTAGGGTCCTTCCAGATGCTCAAATTACAGTATTTTTTCTAATCTTTCTAATGAAGCTGATTTCATCCCAATCCGATATTTGTGTAAAACGTTATGACCAAATTACCCGAGGGTGTCCGAACGGCTTGACCGAGCGTCCGGACGGTCAACTGCAACTGCCTCTCCAAGATAGCGCTGAAAGCTTCCATAACAAGGCCGCGTCCAGACGGTGTTGCCCTAGCGTCCAGACGGTTGCACTTCGGCTACACGAAATTACCATAATAAGGCTTGGAGCGTCCAGACCTTGAAGGCTAACATTCGGACGGTTGAACTGGTACACGCAACTTCCATATATGAAGCTTGATCATCCAGACCATGAAGGCTGACGTTCGAACGGTTGAACTTGGTATGCACGTTCTTGCCTTATAGAGGACATCATCCGGAAGGGATCACACATCGTCCGGACGGTAGCAGCCGTCTTCCCATAACTGTGTCTTGAGGCAGAAACCCTATTTCTTGTCAAACACTGAATGGCGTCCGGACGGTATAACCCCGTCGTCCAGACGGATGCGCTGGAACACTGGGATTTTCTCGAACTCTGAAGAGCGTCCGGACGATTTGCCATTACGTCCGGACGGATGCAATCTTGAACTGTTCGAAGCTTCTAGACACTGATGGGCGTCCGGACGTAAAGATCGCGTCGTCCGGACGGATGTTGCTAACTGATGAGCGTACGGACGGAATACCACGTCGTCCGGACAGTTGACAGGGAACCGAAATAAATCCTTGAAAACTTCACAGAATCCTCTCGAAGAACATAGCTGAAGAGTAGACTCTGGAGAAAGTAGCATCCCTGTGAAAGCAGCAACATTACATAGAAGTGATTTTGTCCAACAGAATGTAGCCAACACAAAAACTAACAAACACCCCCTTTGGCCATTCTGGGACAAAAATCACTTGACCGGGTAAAAATACAATCCCGGTCAAAATCAACAATTACTCCCCCTTTTGTCACAAAGGGACAAAGGGTAAAACAGAGGAATGAGAAAAACCACACAACAATTACTCCCCCTTAATGTCTCAGAAAGACAAGGGTAAACGGAGTAATAATATCCACAGACAAAAACGTTCTAAAATCCAAAACAATAGGAAAGTAGAGAAACGTCTGCAAATGGCCCAAAAGAGAGGAACAGAAATCCTCCAAGTATCAAATCCCAAGACCTTTGGAAATTGAACATCCTACTTCAACAATAGTTTGTTTTCCAAAGGATGCATCTGTCAATCACTGTGCTGGGAGCCGCTGGATGTCGTATTCCTGAAAAACCAATCAGAAATATCTCCAAAAATACCATTAGGTCCTATTAGTTCCAAACATAATGTGGTATTTAAGACGGCTGTCAAATGGATGCCAAAGAGAAATATAAGCAATGCAGCTATTCATAAGGCATAAAAGATCAGCCCTGGACATAGATAGAAAAGGATTTTCATGCACAATTTCTCAAGAAAAATATCCCAACAAATATTCCAATATTCTAAAAGCACAAAGACTGAAAAGAATAACGGAAGAACAATGAAGATCATGGGATGAGAAGAGATGTGCACAAAATGCCAAAATCTCGGGAGAAATCCACAAGAAAAACACACAAGATGCCATGATAAATCAATAAAAATGCAAAGATGTGTGTATGGCAAAGAAAGAGAAGCAAGTCTTAAACCTATAGAGATCCTGACCGGATGAGCAATTGCTAGGTCAGCATATGGCAAGACTGCTCTCATTTTGGACGTAAGAATAAGTCCGTCCACACACTTCACACTGAAAATTTGAAACTTGGAGAAAATTTGCAGAAAAATAATTTTTCCAAAGTCAGTTTCAGAACACGCATGTATAATCCACTGATAACACAATCAGGGAGCATCACAAAACTAAGTAGAGATATAAAAGAGAGTTGAGAGTTCAATCAGCACAAACATTTTCCTGGACATAGAAAATTCAAATAGACAACTCAACTCATGCAATGCGTGTGTGTGTGAAGACATAACCTACAAGGAATAACTATCACAGAAATGACAAAGAGCAACCAGATTTTCTAGACAAGAGAGAAAATCTGTGACAGATTAGCCAAAAGTCAAACCTTTTAACTTACTAGGGCCTTGTTACCCTCATCTGATACGCTCCCCCTGAGTTGCAGCACCTAATTGATTTACTTGTACCATGATGGACAAAGTAAATGTTTTACTTGCACGTAGAGGGCAAGGTATATATCAATTTCAGCACATAAGCAGTGAATATACAATTTAAAGTGCATAATTCATATGATTTACTGCTTAATTCTTATGGTGCTGCAATCTAGAGGGAATGCAAGAGTTTTTAGGTTCTAGGTTCAACTAGCATGTGGTCAATTTGGCCATCTTATCAAAAACATCTTCTCTTATCCAAAAATTCTTTGAAACACAAAGTCAAAGAAGGAAAGATGTACCTTTAGGGGAGTCATAGATAGTGCACATTTTTCATCGCATGGGAAAATAAGCTATCCATTTTTTTTTTTTTTTTATATATACAGGAAAACACTTGGCAAATTATAGTCAGAAACTCTCAAATATATCTAAGCAAAGTAAATTAATACCCAAAGAATTTAGATATCAGGAAAAAATACATGCAATATCTGATATGCCAAGAGAAAAAAATATCCTGCAAATTCTCCCCAGAATTTTTTTTTTTTTTTAATTAAAAAAAATGCAATATGAAAATGACATCATATGCAGGGCAAGATCAAACCTGATGATGCCAATATCGAAAAACAGTCGCTCGACCTGCTTTTTCTATCTTCCCCAACAAGTACCTGCAATGCTCTCTCAAGAGAATTGGGGGCACAACAAACTGGTTCCTAGCTTTGCATAGTAGGCACACAAATATAACAAGTGAAAGTGAAAGCAATCAAACCTGATGCCTTAGGATTAGAGAACAAATCCTAGGCATGAACACCTTCTCCTACTAGGTGCGTTCATTCCCTCTCATGGGGTGAATGGTCTCATCACTCTTGAGACATACCTGCTTGACTCGAGGCGATGGCTTGCAGGTCTTGTCCATGTTGTCCATTCTCCTTAGCATACTATGCATTAGGCTAAGCAATCCTTCATAGCCATGGCTTCCATTGGGCTTCTGCAGCTTTCTCTTGTAGTGCCTTGATTTGTTCTTCTTTGGTTTGCCACTCTGATTGGCAGGAACAAACCTTTGCTGATGCTGCGGAGCCTGAAGTGCCGTAGGAAGTAGAGTGCCTGATGTAGCTTTTGTTGGTAGCTCCTTTTGAACCTTCGACTTCTGAGCCTGGAGATGTGGACAATTGGGTCGGATGTGACCGGTGATGCCGCAGTGATGGCAGGTAGGCAAGCTTCTTTTGTTTGAATGCTTCTTTGTATTCTTTGCAAAATTATGGTTAGCATTCTTACAAATAACATTGCCCTTACCTTTTATATGTCTCCTATGCGGAGGGACATATTTCGATAAAGAAGAATCATCAACTTCACTTTTCCTCATAGCATCCTGCTTAATCCAAGGCCTGTGGGATTTCAACAAATAACAATTTGGCCTAATATGACCAATTTTCCCACAATTATGACAAGTAGGAACAAACTTACCTTGTGTTCCTGATTCCTTGGGCTTGGGCATCACACAATTATTCAAGCAAGAATTATCCAAACAAGCAGTGTCTACTATCACAGGCTTAATAATAATGGAATCTAATTCAGAATCAGCAACATGTGAAGTAGAAGCACTCAAGTCATCAACAACTAAATCAGGCTTGTTGGAAATATCTGAATGAATACAAAGCATGCTTTTCAAATTATCACTAGAGAATTTTTCCAATTTCTTCTCAAGTGAATCAATAATGTCCAATAGCATGGTATTCTCAGATCTCAAAGAGTCAATCAAAGCATGTGATTCAGACAATTGAACAATCAAAGACTCTTTTTCTTGCTTCATCTTTTTAAGCTCTTTATGAAAAAATTTAAAATGTTGAGCATTCTTCAATTTATTAAAAACTTTAAAGAGCATAATATCAGAATCCTCACTAGATAACAGAGAAGAATTCATGATAAAAGGTGTAAAAAAATAGAAGTCACAAAAGATGAGGATCACACTCAGGAAATAAATCCTAAAAAGAGTGTACCTGCTCTGATACCGATTGAAAAAATAATATGGACTTCTAAATTTACCAGTGTGTGTGAACAGTGTGCAACAAAATATTAAATGCGGAATTTAAAGGAGACAAATATTTTGTTGACGAAGTGGAAACTCAATTAAGAGAAAAACCACTCCGGGGCAGCTAAACCCAAGATATCCACTATTCAGAAGACAAACCTAGATACAAAGCAGTAACACTCATATACCCCTGATGCAGTGGTCGTACCTTGCTCTCTGACGTGTAACCCAACACGAACGTTTCCCAACCAGGTTCACCTACCTGAAGGGGTCTTCAATGGAATCCTTTACCTTAGGGCCAACTCCTAAGATAGACTTCACAGCTGATCAAATCACATAATTGGCAAGGCTTTAGAGGAAATATCACGTCTCTAAACTGTAGAGAATTCACCACCGAATTCTATATTGAAAGCATGCCTCAAGCCTCTTATTTGTAGGCTTTGGAAACCCAAAATTGAGTCAAAAATGGGTTCTGGGCACGCGCGTCCGGACGGGTCAAGTTTTTCTTGTCCGGAAAGTAATTCTGGAATTTTCTGAAGGGCCGTCCGGACGGGCAAATCTTTCCGTCCAGACCCGTCCGGACGGAGGCCGTCCGGACGCTTCTAGGGTCCTTCCGGATGTTTAAGTTACAGAATTTTTTCTAAGCTTTCCAATGAAGCCAATTTCGTCCCAATCCGATATTTGAGTAAAAAGTTATGAGCAAATTACCCGAGGGTGTCCGGACGGCTTGACCGAGCGTCCGGACTGTCAACTGCAACTGCCTCTCCAAGATAGCACTGAAAGCTTCCATAACAAGGCCGCGTCAGGACGGTGTTGCCCTAGCATCCGGACGGTTGCACTTCGGCTGCACGAAATTACCATAATAAGGCTTGGAGCGTCCGGACCTTGAAGGCTAACGTCCAGACGGTTGAACTGGTGCACGCAACTTCCATATATGAAGCTTGATCATCCGGACCATGAAGGCTGACGTTCGGATAGTTGAACTTGGTATGCACGTTCTTGCCTTATAGTGGGCATCGTCCGGACGGGATCACACATTGTCCGGACGGTAGCAGCCGTCTTCCCATAACTGTGTCTTAAGGCAGAAACCCTATTTCTTGTCAAACAGTGAATGGCATCCGGACGGTATAACCACGTCGTCCGTACGGATGCGCTGGAACACTGGGATTTTCTCGAACTCTGAAGAGCGTCCGGACGATTTGCCATTACGTCCGGACGGATGCAATCTTGAACTGTTCGAAGCTTCTAGACATTGATGGGCGTTCGGACGGAAAGATCGCGTCGTCCGGACGGATGTTGCTAACTGATGAGCGTACGGACGGAATACCACGTCGTCCGGACAGTTGACAGGGAACCGAAATAAATCCTTGAAAACTTCACATAATCTTCTCGAAGAACATAGCTTAAGAGTAGACTCTGGATAAAGCAGCATCCCTATGAAAGCAGCAACATTACATAGAAGTGATTTTGTCCAACAGAATGTAGCCAACACAAAAACTAACAAACTCCCCCTTTGGCCATTCTGGGACAAAAATCACTTGACCGGTTAAAAATACAATCCCGGTCCAAATCAACAAGTACTTGCCCTTTTTGTCACAAAGGGACAAAGGGTAAAATAGAGGAATGAGAAAAACCACACAACAATTACTCCCCCTTAATGTCTCAAAAAGACAAGGGTAAACGGAGTAATAATATCCACAGAAAAAAACGTTCTAAAATCCAAAACAATAGGAAAGTAGAGAAACGTCTGCAAATGGCCCAAAAGAGAGGAACAGAAATCCTCCAAGTATCAAATCCCAAGACCTTTGGAAATTGAACATCCGACTTCAACAATAGTCAGTTTTCCAAAGGATGCATCTGCCAATCACTGTGCTGGGAGCCGCTGGATGTCGTATTCCTGAAAAACCAATCAGAAATATCTCCAAAAATACCATTAGATCCTGTTAGTTCTAAACGTAATGTGGTATTTAAGACGGCTATCAAATGGATGCCAAAGAGAAATATAAGCAATGAAACTATTCATAAGGCATAAAAGATCAGCCCTGCACATAGACAGAAAAGGATTTTCATGCACAATTTCTCAAGAAAAATATCCCAACAAATATTCCAATATTCTAAAAGCACAAAGACTTAAAAGAATAACGGAAGACACAATGAAGATCATGGGTGAGAAGAGATGTGTAGAAAATGCCAAAATCTCGGGAGAAATCCACGAGAAAAACACACAAGATGCCATGATAAATCAATAAAAATGCAAAGATGTGTGTATGGCAAAGAAAGAGAAGCAAGTCTTAAACCTATAGAGATCCTGACCGGATGAGCAATTGCTAGGTCAGCATATGGCAAGACTGCTCTCATTTTGGACGTAAGAATAAGTCCGTCCACACACTTCACACTGAAAATCTGAAACTTGGGGAAAATTTGCAGAAAAATAATTTTTCCAAAGTCAGTTTCAGAACACGCATGTATAATCCACTGATAACACAATCAGGGAGCATCACAAAACTAAGTAGAGATATAAAAGAGAGTTGAGAGTTCAATCAGCACAAACATTTTCCTGGACATAGAAAATTCAAATAGACAACTCAAATCATGCAATGCGTGTGTGTGTGAAGACTTAACCCACAAGGTATAACTATCACAGAAATGACAAAGAGCAACCAGATTTTCTAGACAAGAGAGAAAATCTGTGACAGATTAGCCAAAAGTCAAACCTTATAAATTACTAGGGCCTAGTTACTCTCATCTGATACGCTCCCCCTGAGTTGCAGCACCTAATTGATTTACTTGTACCATGAAGGACAAAGTAAATGTTTTCTTGGTGGAATCCGAATTTGGTGTGGATTTGTAAATTTGATTGATGATTTTAGTTTATGTTGTTAGAACTTTGAATGGACTTACATAGTGGTTGGATCGATTGAGTTCTCTTAGGGTTTTGGTTCTTGAATATGTTAACCTATGATTAATGCTCTAGTGTAGGTGTTGATGTTTGATTGGAAATTAATTTTAATGGGTATTTTGATAGAGATTCAAACCTGGTTTGGTACTTGTAAATGGGATAATTGTGTTAGTTTAGTTTCGCTTGTTAAGGAGTAAGTTTATTATGCTTTAGGGTTGATGTTGAGAGAAATTGGAAATGGATTTTAAGGGTTTGGTGTTGGGCTGATTTGTCGAATATGGATTATTATTGGTTAGTGTGGTTTGTTAGTATTGATGAAGGTTGTAATTGATTTCAAGTTGTTTATTTAAGAGATTAACTTTGTGTTGGGTATGTTGATACCCGTCGGCTCGAGATTTTATTGTGATATTGGATAATATAATTGTTAATTGTTAGTGATAGTTGTTGTGGAATATTGGTAGAAGGTAATTCCAATTAAAGAAGATTGATCTTGTTATGTAAAGAAGGGATTTCGCTTGTCTTTTGATGAATAACCATGAATGTTGAAGATGTGATTTTTCGGTGTTTTGGGTTGGATTGACCGAATGGGTCTTGATATATATATATATATATATGAATTTGTATTGGGTCGTGAATTTATGATTATGTGAAATGAGTGATATGGGGTTATATATAGTGGTTGAAAGGTTTCTTGATGGGGGAAGCTATTGAGAGTCATTGTTAAATGTGAAGTTAATGTGTGATCCTTGGGTGTAATTGGCATGGGTGGTTGAAAAAAGAAATAAAATGTTATGTAGGTATGGTTATGAGGTTGTGTGCTAATAGATGTATTTGGTTATGTTTATGAGCTTTTGATGGTTTGGATTTTAGGTAAGGCATGAGAAGAATTAATGTATAGGACACTAAGACAATATGATAAATAAGTAAGTGTTGAGTGTTAGGTTTAATGAGCCGATTGATAGAACATATACTTAACTATAAATAAATTAAGGGAATAAGTAAATAGAGTAAGTGAAGGAGTATAGTAAATAAATGGAATACATAATGATTATAGCATAAGAGACATAACTCATATAAGGAACTACTAAACCAACCTTATGTGTATCATTAGATTAGATTTAAGGATTGTATGTATATATGTATAAATGAATATATATATACCCACATTCATGTATGCGAGTTAAAAATATATTAGTAACTTAGTAAATAAGTGACAAATTATAAAAGGGGCTAACAATAATAATGTAATACAATACTTATCAAAAATAATAATGTAATACAACAATAGTAGATAAACTAATGAAAATAGTAAATACATCCTTGCAATAATAAACAAGATACGATACGAACCTAAACCTAAATGTTAACCTAATAATAGTTTAGGATACCTTGTTAGCTTTAGAAGTGGGTTACGTGACGTGTGAGCACGCGGGAAGTTTATGTGTCATAGAATATAGGTTCATTAGCATAGTTTAACATTACAAGTGTTTGCAGGATAGTGTCTGGATTGGAGACTTCAATCGGTTCTCCAATGTTGAGTCCAAGTGACTAGAATCCAAGGGGATGTTCAGGTTAAGAGTCCAATGCAGCCAAGTTGATATTTTACTCACTGAGAAACTATTATTTTTATGTATATTAGAATTGCAAAATATATGTGTTTTATAAATCCAAACCAACTGTATGTTTTTATATATATCTGTTTTGGTTGATTTCAGTAGTTTCAATTATGTTCAAATAATATCAATGATGTTATGAAATGATGTATGTATGAAGTGTGTTGAAATGATTTAAAGTGTTTGAATGTGAGCTGCGGTTGAGATTTAAATTATGTAAAGTAAAATGATAAAATTACATGTTGATTGGTTTATCGTATTTGAAGAAAGCATAATTTACAATGAATAGGAGTATATAGTTTGAATTGTAAAGCATAAAGCATGAACATAAGAATGAAAGGGAGGGTAAGCCTCACAAGGAATGAAAAGACAATCATGAGCATGTATATATCATTGTTTCAATTGTGTAATGTTTTCATGATATAGAATATTGTGATTTTTATGGTAGACGTATTTTATGCCTTAAAGTTTTACTGGCAAAAAACTTATGTATACTTTTATAGTCTAGTTGCATGATTTAAGAACATTGAGCTTGGAGGTGCAAGGGTATTATCATTGTTAGATGTTAAATGGCTCTTGTTATTAATTTGTGATAGATGTTTAAGATGTTATTTCCGCTATTAGGTTTATGTTTTCCGCTGCATAGTTAAATAAATGTAACTCAAATTATGGGGTATGTACCATATGTTGGCTTTACGACACATCGTCGTGCCACTGTGAGGATCCATTTGTATTTTAAGAGATTAATGATTAAGCAAATGATTTGTAAATAAATAAATAAATAAAAAAAAGGGTCGTCACAAGACTTGGTTGGGAGGCGTTCGTGTTGGGTTACACGTTAGAGTTCAAGGTACGACCACTGCATAAAGGTATGTGAGTGCTACTGTTTTGTAAATAGCTTTGTCTTCTAAATATTGGATATCCTGGGTTTGGCTGCCCCGAAGTGGTTTTTTTCTTAACTGAGTTTCCACTTCGTCAACAAAACATCTGTCTCCTTTAATTCCGTATTTTGATATTTTGTTGCACACTATTGCACACACTTGTTAATTTTAGAAGTCATTTATTTTTTCAATTGGTATCAGAGCTTAGTACACTCTGTTTAAGATTAATTTCTTGAGTGTTATCTTTCATCTTTGACTTCTACCTTTATAATGTCTCAAAGTCTTAATACTGTTCGTGTCTTTGATAGTACAAAATATGGCTACTGGAAAGCTTGTATGTGGTTCTTTTTAAAATCTATTAATTGTTGGAGTATTGTTGAAACTGGTTGGACTAAGCAAGCAGATGCAGCTTTTGAACTAGTCCCTCATAAAACCACACGGCTTTCTAATGATAAAGCCCTCCATGCTCTTTGTCAAGCGCTTTCACCATCTGAATTTACAAAAATTTCAAATTGTGAATCCGCTCAAGAAGCATGGCAAATCTTGGAAACAACATATGAAGGCACCAAACTTGTAAAATCTGCCAAACTTCAAATGTTGACTTCCAGATTTGAAGAAATTAAGATGCTGGAAGAGGAGACATTCGGAGAGTTTTACTCCAAAATGAGCGACCTAAGAACCTCCATAGTGAGTCTTGGGAAACCCGTCTCGGATGTAAAACTCATCTGTAAAATTCTAAGATCTTTGCTTGAGCGTTTCAGAATCAAGGTGACCACCATAGAAGAAAGCAAAGACTTGGAAGATATGAAGATTGAAGAGAGTTGGTGGGATCTCTTCAAACTTATGAGCTGTCCTTGCACCCGGTGAAAAAGCTGAAGGCCATTGGCCTAAAGCCTCCATGAAGAAGGTAGAAGCTTCATCTGAAGACGACTCCGAGGAGGAAGAAAAAGTTGTGGCTATGTTGGCCAAAAATTTCGGAAGATTAATGAGAAATGAGCGGTTCAAGAAGAAGTTTTCTGAAAAGATGAAGAAAGCTCCTAGAGAAGTTGAACTTGAGGAAGCTGAGAAGAAAGATCCCAAAGGCCCAAGATGTTTGAATGCTTAGGGTTTGGGAATATACGGGCTGATTGTGGGAACCTCAAGCAGGGCAAAGGGAAGGCATACAATGTAACTCTTAGTGATGAGTCAGAAGAAGAAGAAGCTCTTGAGCCAGAAAATTTTTTAGCCTTTGTGGCTCCACTTGTAGAAGAGGAGGATTCTTACTACTCATAGTACAGTGATGATGGGGAAGAACTCAAAGAGGAAACCTCTTTATGTAGAGTATGAAAAACTGAGGAAAGCTCGTAAGCATCACATTCATGAGCTAAACAGTTTACAAACAGAGAAAAGCTCATTGATGCTCAAGATACAGGGGTTAGAGGAGAAGCTGCTAGAGACAGCTTCAACTAGAGAGGGTCACCGATGAAAAGTTTACTCATATGCTATCGATTCAGAAGAGCCCAACTGATAAGGCTGGTCTCGGGTATGTAGCTCCTAATTCTAATATTCCGTCACTTCCAAGACTGTCTTTGTTAAGCCTACAGTCCTTGAGCCTCCACCCGCTGTTAAAGAAAAGAGGAAGGACATAACTATTGGAGATGTTTCGGGTACTCAAAAGCCTCCAACCATCAGAAAAGCACCCATATGCCATCACTGCGGTTTAAGTGGGCATGTCCGACCCCAGTGCTCTCTCCTCAAAGCTCAGAAAGCAAAGGTCAAGAAAGAAGTGTCCAGACAAGCAAATTATGGAACAAGACCTCTGACCCAGTATCAGGCTCGATGGCATCAGGATTCTTATCAAACTCCATGGAGGCAAGATCCTAGGCATCAGGCTCCTCAACATCAAGCCTCATGGCATCATGCCCCACGACGCCAGGCTCCTTAGCGTTAGCGACCTCAGCAGCAATTTACACCTGCCAGTCATAGTGGCAAATCCAAGACCAACAAATCCAAGCCCTTTAAAAGGCCGCAGAAGGTGGAAGATGATCAATACTACAGAGAGCCACCTATTTCGATGCAAAGCATGATGGAGTGGATGGGTCAACAAATGAAGTCCTACCAGCAACCACCCATAGGAAGGCAGGCTTGGGTTAGAAAGAAGGAAGACGTTCACCCCATGGGGGGGAATAGACTCACCTAGTTGGTGAAGGTACTCATGCCTAGGATTTGGTTTCTAATCCTAAGGCATCAGGTTTGATTGCTTGATCTTTTACTTGCTATATCTTGTGCTTACTTGGAACCATATTTCTTTTGCCCCCTATTTCTTTCGAGAGAATATTGCAGGTACTATCTGGGGAATACAGAAAAAGTAGGTCAGGCGACTACTTTTCTGTTTTGGCAACTTTGACCTTTCACAGGTTTGATCTTGCCTTGCATGCTTACTTTATGATGTTATTTCCATAAAGCATGATTTTAGTTTTTGTTTAAAAAAAAAAAAAATCTGGGGAGAAATTGCATGAAATTATATTTTTTTTCTTGGCAGATCAGATATTGCTTGTATTTTTGCCTGATATCTCAGTTCATTGTGAATTAATCTATTTTGCTTAGATATAATTGAGAGTTTACGACTATATCTGCCAAATTTTTTCTGTGCATGCAAAAGTTGGATAGTTACTTTTTTCATGCGATGAAAATGTGCACTTTTCAAGGCTCCCCTAAGGTACATATTTTCCTCTCTGACTTTTTGCTTCTAGAGATTCTAAATAAGGGAGAGGTTTTTGATAAGATGGTTAAATTGACCAACTTGCTAGTTGAACCTAGAACCTAAAAAATCTGGCATTCTCTCTAGGTTGCAGCACCAAAAGAATCAAGCAGTTATTCTTAAGATTTCGGTGCTATATGCTTATATTCACTGCTTCTATGTCGAATTAGCAATATACCTTGTCCTTCATGGTATAAGTAAAACAATTAGGTGCTGCATCTTAGGGGGAGTGTATTAGATGAAGGTGGCTATGCCCTAGTACCCTATAAGGTCTGACTTTTAGCTGATCTTTCATTGATTTTCTCTTTTGTTTGGAAAATCTGGTTGCTTTTTGTCATATCAGTGAATTTCATACCTTATTGAGAAAGTCTTCACACACACACACACACACACGCATTGCATGAGTGAGTAATCTATTTAAATTTTCTGTCTACAGAGAAATTATGTGCTGATTGAACTCTGAACTCTCTCTTATATCTCTGCATAGTTTTGAGATGCTATTTTACTGTTTTATTAGTTGATTATACATGTGTGTTCTAAAGCTGACAATAGGAAAAATATTTGGACGGCTTATCTTGGAGTCCGAATGGATGTGGCACAGACGGCCGGACGGTAAGGTTACACGTCCGGACGCATGCGGCTTGGCGCTTGCTTATGTGGCAATGCGCATCCGGACAGGGACCCCACTGGTTTCAAAAACCGTAGCCGCCGCATCTCTCAGCATACCCCACTCGATTTCTCTCCTTCTTTTGGCTTTTAGTTCGCGGTTTCTCGAGACTTTTGCTTTATCTCGCCCTATTCTATCCTCTTGTGCTTACATCTCTTCTCTCCAAGTATTTTTTTTTTTTTAGCCCTTAGTATTTTGTTATCTATTGGACTATTTTATCTTTGGAGAATGTTTTTGAGATTATAAAGTGCATATCTGTTATCTGCTGTGTTGGGAATATATGATTCGGTATTATTTTGGACTGTATTGTGATATTTGTTGGTTGTAATTTTTGGAAAAGTAACGTTATAATGCCTGATTTTCTTTTGGAACTAACAAGAATCTGATCTTTTCTTTGAATAATTTTTGGCAAATCTTGTTGGTTATTTTTTGCAGAAACATGTCTGTTGGTAGTCCACAACGCAGAGTCCGACCGAGGACAAACGGAGAGTTGGTAGCCCTAAGAGCCAAAATTATGAACAGATTTGTCATTGCCGAACGGAACGTGGTTCGTGCAAATATTATGGTAGCTCCTCTAGACAGCATTCATGATATCATCCAGACCTACCACTGGGGATATCTTCACAACTGCGCTTGTGTGGTGCTCACCAGGCTGGTCAGATTATTTTATGCCCATCTTGAGGTTGTTCAGGATAATGACCGCGGGATGGTCCTTTAGTCCATTGTGGATGCCCATACACTATCACTGTTGACCCCCAAGTCATAAGTCAGTTTATGGGGGTGCCTATTCTCCAAATCTCTGGCAGCCTGTACAATGAGGTGGTAATACCTCATTCTCTAGATGATCTCAGAGAATTTTTCATGTTGTCCCCCAAGGAGAGGAGCGTGCCACCACCATCAGGATCGGTGACTTATCTGCCCCACACCGCATGCTTGCCAAGATTGTCCAGCACAACCTCTGGCCCATTGTTAGGCACAGTGATCTGAAATTGAAGAGGGCCCAGTTCGTATATGCCATCAGTCTTCGCTTGCATTTCTGTTTGTACAAGAATATTTAGGGAGTTATTTTGGTGGCTCGTGATGAGAGCAATACTAGTCTCCCTTTTGGTTGCCTATTCACTCAGATTATTTTACAGTCAGGCATCAGCGTCACTGGAGAGCCGAAAATGATGATTCAGGATCCCATCAGGAAGCAAACGCTAATGAAGTCTAACACCCAGCTGAGGAGTGATGATCTGGATGATGCTCCACAGCCCCCTCCCATCCATGTAGCAGTCCCTGACATGGCATCCTCTTCACAGACTACTCTTCCACAACAGGATGGCAGCTATGCTTAGATTTTGGAGGCTTTAGCTGCACTTCAGAGCGGCACAAGCACTATGCTGCTAACACTTTCATCGTTGTAGCAGGAAGTTCACTAGATCAACCTCTGAGTGGAGCGGAGCCAACTGGACATCTAGGACTGTCTCAGGCATCATCATCCATCTAGCAGTGATGATGAGGACGATGCACCGATGGCAAATGCATCCTGATTTTTTTTTTGTCTTGTTGTATCTTGAGACTATGAATTTTGTTTTTGGATATTTTGTTAAACTTGTTTAAAACTCTTGGATATTATTACTCTGTTTACCCTGGTCCTTCTGAGACATTTAGGGGGAGTAATTGTTGTTTGGTTTTCTCATTACTCTGTTTTACCCTTTGTCCCTTTGTGACAAAAAGGGGGAGCAATTTTTGATTTGGACCGGAATTATATTTTTAACCCGTCAAGTGATTTTTGTCCTAGAATGGCCAAAGGCAGAGTTTGTTAGTTTGTAATTGGCTACATTCTGTTGGACAAAATCACTTCTATGTAATGATGCATTTAAACAGGGATTCAGCTATTCAGAGTTCTTCTAGAAAATTCTGCACAGATTCCAAGTCAAAGAAATCGGATCCCTTGTAGCCGTTCGGACGACATGATATACCGTCCGGACGCCCAACTGTCCAAAGCATCATCCATTCAGACGACGAGTACTTTCCGTCCACACCTTCCTCTGTGTAGAGAAGCTTCGAACTGCTCCAGCTTACATCTGTCCAGGCGTTTGATCAGCACTTCCGGACGACACTCAGTGTTCGACCGGCTATGGGATTTCTTTCCAAAACACAGATATGGGAAGATTACTGCAACCGTCCGGACGATGTGGATTCCCGTCCGGATGCGAGAAGCCTTGGTATGGAAATTGCGTGCAGCTGAAGTGCAACCATCTAGACGACAGGGCAACACCATCCGGACGGGGCTCAAATCAGGAAAGAATTTTAGCGAAATTTTGGAAAGCCGATCGCATAGTTGTCCATCCAGACGGTGCCTAAGTTTATCAAGCTAGACGCTCATTTGAACCTGTAGCCTATAAATAGAGGTCCCCTAGGCTTGAGAACTGCAAGAATTTGGTATTGAATTCCTTAGTGCTTAGAGAGTTATATTTTAGAAGTATTGTGCTGAGTTAGTCTCTCTGAAGCCATTGTTGTGTATGCTGTTGCTGCACTGAATTGAAGTCTATCTTAGGGATTGACCCTAGGGTAAAGGATTCCATTGAAGACCCCTTCAAGTAGGAGACTTGGTTGGGAGGCATTCGTGTTGGGTTACACATTAGAGTTCAAGGTACGACCACTGCATAAGGTATGTGAGTGCTACTGCTTTGTCTTTTGAATAGTGGATATCCTAAGTTTGGCTGCCCTGGAGTGGTTTTTCTCTTAACTGAGTTTCCACTTCGTCAACAAAATATCTGTCTCCTTTAATTCTGCATTTTGATATTTTGTTTCACATTATTGCACACACTTGTTAATTTTAGAAGTCATTCATTTTTTCAGATTCGGACCTTAACTTGGTACTTGAGCAAGATGAGGCTTTATTGGATTCCACTCCTGAGATACGACCTGAGAATGGGGAAACCACTTAGATACCACTTAGACACATCTTCATCAGCAGCTAAGGAGGAAAAGAAGGGAGAGCACTTGGAGTCTGTTGAGCACCTGGAGCAAATTGAGCCTCCACCAGCTCCAAATTTGTCCAATGACAAGGAAGATCTCTGCACACAAGGTTGCAATTCTAGGAATCATTTTCTTGAAGATCCTTCCAAGCATGCAAGTAGGCTACCTGAGATGGAGAAACATTCTTCTAGAGGGCTACCAAATTCTAAAGAAGAAAGGGTAGAAGGGATTGGTTGGACATCCCAATGATCCGGGAAAGTATGGTAACTTTTCTTTTCCATTTTATTTTTCACACATTTTCTTTTAGTCGTCTTTCATTTCATTTGTCTTTTTCTTTTGTTTCTAATAGCAATTGACCTTGTGATGTGTGTTTCTGTGAGAAATATTGTTGTTAGTTTGTGACAGGTGTGCTCGTGTTTAAGTTTGAGGGATGCCCCTGGCCTTTTTCACACTTAGATGTTTCCTTACCTCTGGTAATGTATTTTTATACTACACATTAAGAACAATGTGTAATTCAAGTTTGGGGGTATGAAAAAATATTGTCTGTCTGTTTGTTTGTTTGTTTATTTGTCATTTTGTTCTAGAATTTTTTTTAAAAAAAAAAAAAATATTGTGCTGTGTTGTTGATTGAGCATATGTCATTGGTTAGTTTAACATCTTGAACACTGCATGTCATTAGAAATCTGAATCTTTTAACTCAATTGTTAGATTAGAGAGACTTCACTTGTTTGAGATGTTTATCACAAGCACATTAGCATAGTGATGTGTCTTGAAATTTGTAGGATGACTTCTTGATGAAACCTTGGCTCAAATCTTAAAAAATAAAAAGTAAAAAATAAAATAAAATAATAATAATAATAAATAAATCATCAGTTTGAATACTCATTGAGTAACCGGACCTTTTGTCTCACTAAGCATTGAGTGTCCATGTAAAAAGATGAGAAATTCAATTTGGTTGATTGTATAGCTAGTTTGACATCGTAGCCTTTTTTACTTGAGTAATTAAGCCCTTAGGGATATCTCTACATCTGGTGCCCTAAAACCATTTGGTTTGGGAGTCACTGACCCAACACTCATTACATAGGTCAATTAGAAAGCTTAAGGAAGTCAAGCATTGCACAGTCTACGCCAAAAAAAAAATTGATTTAAGCCTTAGTTGTTTTCATCTTATAAGAATTCCTATGAATTTTGGGGTACACAAGCTTTGAGAAAAATTGAAACCTCATGAGTCTAAGTTAATCTCACTTTACACTTATTGGAGCATTTGTTGTCTTAATTTTCCAGCTATAAGTTGAATGATTTATGATGTCCTGATGATGTGATTGTGATGTTCACCTTATTAAACCTACTCATGATGTTTGAACCATGTGTTTGTGTGGAAATCCTTGTTTGTCAACAGCATAGTGCTTCAATGTTTGTGGGTATCATTTATGGCAAACTCTCACGAGACTTCACTCATCCACTAGGGAATCCTAGGGGTTTAAAAGGCTTGTTGTATATGCTAAATGCAATTGTCTCTCTCACGACAGCGGAATTATGTTTCTCGCTTTGATTTTATTTTTCATTTTGTTTTGCTAAGGGACTAGCAAAATGTAAGTTTGAGGGTATTTGATGAGTGTCAAATATTGTATATTTGGACCCTTTAATTCACATTTGTTAAACCTTTAGTTTTGTTATTTTTTAATGTTTTTAGTTAGTTTTTGTATTTTGGTATTTTACAAATCATTGAGAAAAAACAACAGTTTTAAAGTGAAAAATCCAGAGGTTTGGAAGAAAGCACACTTTGAGAAGATTTATATGTTATGGTTATGTTTAACCAAATCAATGAAATGATTAAATCGGATTGGATTAAATTTTTTACGTTTTGCATAAGTCATAGTATTTTGACCATAACTTTCAGTTCAAGAATTGGAATAAGGTGAAATTAGTGACGTTGGAAAGCTAATTGAAAATACTAGAAATCATTGTGAAATAGAATTTTCCTAATTCAAACGTCTGCTATGAAATAAGTGCCCCACAATATAAGAACGCAAATTTCCTTACTCTTGGCAGCTGCAGACACTTCAAACCCTAGCATTCTTTTATCTTATTACGGTTTTGAAGGGTAGAGGTGTCATTTTTGAAAATATGGTTCCAAACCCTAGCATTCTTTTCTCTTAGTAGGGTTTTGAGGGATAGAGGTGCCATTTTGAAAATATGGGGTTTAACCTAATGTTTTTCTATAAAAACCCCATGATAGACACCATTTAGGACATATCCTAACATTGTACATAGCGGCAGCTGGGTTCTTTGGCTTTTATTCTATGTAATTATTTTATTTTTATGTTCTCAATAAAAGTTAGTATTTTGTTTTTAGTTATGAGAGGCTAAGTCTTTGGTAGTTTGTGATTGGCTGCATTCTATTGGACAAAATCACTTCTAAATTTCTATTTAAACTAATTCTTTCTTAACCTAGTTCCAATTTTTTGGTATTTTGATGGAAAATAATTAGCTAAAATAAAATAGATTAAAAAAAATTAATAAAAAGCAAATTCACCTATTTAGAATCCACCTCGCCAAATCAAAGCACATATTTTCATGTTTGTTCATACATCCTATGCATGTTCTAATTTTCATAAAATTACCTATTGAAAAATTCAATGAATCCATCATTTCTACAAATCACAATGAATATCCAATTTAATTCAAAACCATCCAATGTATCTGTTTGATTAACAAATTACAATGGATATCCAAATTAAATCAAAAGATTCAATGTATCCGTTGGATAAATCACATTGAATATCCAACGTTTACACATACATTAATCGAAACAATCAATTTAAAGAGTTTTAATCCTTTAATTGAATTGAAATGAACATACATTCGGATTATACGAATCAAAACATGAAAACACGAAATCTAATCAATGGTGAGGCTTCATCTTCAACCTTAATTGAAGACTGAAAATTAAAGGACTTCTAATTTTAACAAGTGTGTGCAATAGTATGCAACAAAATATCAAAATACGAAAAATAAAGAGACAGATATTTTGTTGACGAAGTGGAAACTCAATTAAGAGAAAATCCACTCCGGGGTAGCCAAACTCAGGATATCCACTATTCAGAAAACAAAGCTAGTACATAGACAGTAACACTCACATACCCGATGCAGCGATCATATCTAGCATTCTGATGTGTAACACAACACGAATGCTTCCCAACCAAGTCACCTACTTGAAAGGGAATCCTTTACCTTGGAGCTGACCCCTAAGATAGACTTCAATTCAGCACAGCAATACCACTTGACAACGGCTTTAAAGAGGACGCTTTAGCACAATAATCCTTATAATGAACTCTCTAAGCTTCTACGGAATTCAATACCGAATTCTTACAATTCTTAAGTCTAGGGGCCTCTATTTATAGGCTACAGGAGTTCAAATACGCGTCTGACTCGAAATACCTAGGCGCCGTCCGGACGGTAGACATAAGGCGTCCGGACGGACAACTGTGTTATTGGCTTTCCAAATTCGCTAATATTCTTTCTTGAATTGAGCTGAGTCCAGACGGTATTGCCCTAGCATCCAAATAGTTGCACTTTAGCTGTACGTAATTTCCATTTCAAGGCTTGGCGCGTCCAAACCATAATTGCTGTCGTCAGGACGGTTGATCTGATGCACGCAATTTCCATATATGAAACTTGAGCGTCCGGACCATGAAGACTGTCGTCCGGACGGTTGAACTTTGAATGCACGACTTGCCTTATGAATGAGCGCGTTTGGATGGGAACACTCATCGTTCGAACTGTTGCAGCTGTCTTCCCATATCTGTGTTTTGGAAAGAAATCTTATAGTTGGTCGAACACTGAACTGCGTCCGAATGTGTTGCTGAAACGTCCAGACGGATGCAACTTGGAACAGTTCGAAGCTTCTCAACACAAAGGAAGATCCAGACGGAAAGTTCTCGTTGTCCGGACAGTTGAGCGTCCAGACGGTATAACACGTTGTCCAGACGGTTGCAAGGGAACTGAACTACATCAAAGTGTACAATACTTTACATCTAAGTTCACGAACTTCTTAAGATTTAGAGTAACTGTCATTAGTCGTAGTGCCGGTACATCATTTTTCATCACAATGTTTTATAGAGGATAATGACTCACATAGTCCTCTTTGGTGCATAACACTACATTTCCTTACACCAACATATCAACCCGTAGCCTACTTACTTCTCCTGATCAAGATAGATTGTTGAGGTTGACATGCTATAGTATAGATGGAATTCCCAGTTCCATTTACGACTACGAACAAATAATTTTATGAGTCGCAAGGACCTTTGACTATGATATTTTGTGTGATAATTCTCTTACGTCATAGTCAACTACAATGCAACTTAGGGATCTTACATTTATATAATCGGACAATACACAATCACACATATATACCATGCAAGAAAATATAAATCTATATGACGTTGTTTAATAATAAATCGGAGAATAAACAATATTATTCTAACATCATTGAAACCATTGGAGTTTTTTAAACTAATTTCAACACCATGTGCCCGCCATCCGAACATGACAATCCACACATCATATGTTCAATTATCATAACTCATTTATCATATACAGTTCTAATCATTGATTAAAAATATTAGGCTAACAATATAATTATTTAAGTAAAAGCATGCATAAAATATCTCATAAATTATGAAGCGAAAGATCACATTTGCATGTTAAAAATGGTTTAATCATTACGTAAGTATTTACGTACCTCGAATACTCATCCTCAATTACGAACATCTTAATTTCATGTCATTACAAGTCATATACTAATGTTAGGTATATTCCTTAATAGAAATCCTATTCTTATATGTGAAACTCTAAGCATACATTAAAAACCCTAGTGTTATCATTCTTTGTCTGCATGAATCGTTCGACTCTCGGGGGTGGGTCGATCATTCGATGTTGACCAGAAACAAAAAGTTGCCTAAAATTCCTATCAAAACCTAATCTCAAGTTCAAACAAGACTCCTAACACTCTTAGAAAGCCTAGAAAGCATCATCCATTTCAATAAAATATCTAACCCTTCATCAAATCTATCATGCTCAACCTAGAAACTTAAATCAATAACAAAAATCAATAAACTACAGAAATGAAACCTAATCAATAGCTAAACATCAAACTAATATACTTATAACAACAAGTAAATACGAGATTAAGGCAAGGATTTACTTCTCTTGAAGATAAATTCCATGAAACCACCTCCCCTCTCTCAAACTCACGCTCTAGAATGTTTGAAGCAAGGGAACGACAAAATGTCTATAAAGGGGGGTAAAGATGAATATAAAGGCCTCCCATACACGTACAAAAGGGCTGAGGTGTCTACATTTTATTGCATGATGGTTATCCTTGATTGTTCGTTGAAAATTGTGCAATGATTGTTCGACGTGGGATCGATCGTTTGAGGGCAACTACACATCGATTGTTCAAGCCTTGAAATTCATTTTAAATATTTTTTTTAAAGTACTTTTGAATACACTTAATGGAACACTTGTTCATGCATGCATTAAAAAATATTTTAATGGGGCTTTTCATACATAATAGGTTTTTGAGAACATTTCAAAGGTCTCAGGTTTGTAACTCTTTTTTATTATTAATAAGATAATTGGCAAAAGTGTTTAGGCGGGGTGTTACAACATATGACACTTTATATTAAAGTTTGAAGTTGTAATGACATTATGAGGTGAAATAGAAGCTCCGAGTATTTATTTAATAGTGAGTATATGATATGAACCCGTGGGATCGAACTCCCTTGAACCCACAATCAAATTGAAACCTACCCAAGAAAGCCAAGAATCAAGTCAAGAAGATCTAGACCCTTTGAAATTTGGTTTTATGAAAAGTTTGTCTTTGATAAGTTCTTAGTTCAATCAAGAACAAGTAGAGAAAACTGAAAAATTTTCTATGAAGAAAAAACTTCATTCACATTCAACTTCCCTAGAAAATGCGGCTAGAAGTCTTTTTAAACCTCTCCATGAAACCCCCTAAGCCTACTAACGCCTACATCAATTAAAAGACATGGGCTGAACATCTTCAAGCCCAAAATATCCTAAACTACATGCGTATAGCTAATAAAAGAAGTCCATTTAATGAATAAAATAGGCCTAAACGCCTACAACCATAGAAACATAAAATAAGCCCACACGCCTATACTTAATGAAATAAAGAGTCTACACTAAACCACTAGGCTATGCAGCCCCCCTTTGTAGCTTGTATCACATGGATTAAAGTTGGTTCTTCTTCTTTCAAGCCTGTCTTAAATGTTGGGGTCTTGCTCGATAAATTTGCAAACTCGACCAAAGTGGATTGCACCAATTCTTGCATTGCTTCCTTGATCTTCTTAACTCTTGACCTTGTGATTGGCCCATCTGGAACTTGCAAGGGATCTTTACTGAAAATACATGAGCCATATAATTCATCAAGCATATCATCTAATCTAGGAATGGGATGACAATACTTTACCGTGATATTGTTGACTGCTTTGCAATCAACGAACAT
>NC_084892.1:16647500-16705000 GCF_958979055.1 Alnus glutinosa
AATATATGTGTGATGAGCATGAGATTAGGTTGTTGTGATTTGGTGAGTGTGGATTCCAAAACCCTAGACCCCTTTATTTTCATTTATTTTGTTTATGTTTTATTTTATCAAAAACCCATAAATTTGGAACTAGGTTAAAATATGATTAGTTTGAATAGAGATTAATTTTCGCAACTCAATTCCCTGTGGGATCGACCTCGCACTTGCAAAATGCTATATTGCAAATGATTCGTGCACTTGCGAGTATTATAATTTGCACAACACTCTCTCTCACGTAACTTGCCTTTGAAGCTCCTTGGTCTCCTTTGGATTACTCTTATAGGCTGGTCGGTTTGGAATAGTGGCCCCAGGTACGAAATCAATTTGATACTCAATGCCTCTAATGGGTGGCAACCCATTTGGCATCTCCTCCAGAAATACATCCTCGAACTCCTGCAACAAAGAAACAGCCAAACTAGGAAGTGATTGGTCAGTTTCATCAAGATAATCATTGGCTAATCTACTAAGAAGGCCCTCTTAACCTCACTCTCCTTTGCATAAAAACTCATCTTTGTCTTTCCTTTTCTCTCTGCAGGTTCTCTTTCTTTTTTCTCTTTTGGCTCCACTCTCTTTTCTTTATTCTCAAGCACCTCTCTATTTTCTTTTTCTCGAGGTTTCGGCTTCACCCTCATTTTCTTTCTTGGGTTTCAGCCTCACCCTTTCTTTTTTGCTCAATCTCACTTTTCAGCTTCAATTGGTCCTCATAGACCTATTTTGGGGTTAAAGGGGCAAGCTTCATTGTTTTTTCATACTTTACAAAGCTGTACCTGTTCCTAAACCCATCATGAATCACTCTCCTATCATATTGCCACGGCCTCCCCAACAAAATATGGCCAGCATGCATATGAACTATATCACAAAGCACCTCATCACTATACCTCCCAATGGTAAAAGCCACCAAAACCTGCTTGTTGACCTTGACCTCCCCACATTCATTTAACCACTGCAACTTATAAGGTCTAGAATTCTTTAGTAAAGGTAAGCTCAACTTCTCAACTAGGGTGGTACTAGCTACATTGGTGAAACTTCCCCCGTCTATAATTACCTAGTTGTTTACATATTATCTAGTATGAAATATGCTATCTGTTTGCTGCTCCATATCGTCTACCTTAATTTGCGTATTGAGAGCACACCTGGCAACAAGAGACTCACATTCTACGGGGTATTCCACTCCATCATCATCACTAGCATTGACCAACTCGGGCATCTCATCACTATCATCCTTTCTATCAGTCATCACCTCTCCATTCTCACGTATAACCATCACCCACTTGTTTGGACATTGAGACGGGACGTGCCTTGAACCCAAACATTTAAAACATTTAATATCTCTATTCCTTGAAGGTTGGAAATATATCTTGGGTTTGTTCTTGTAAGTTCCCTCATATTTTCCCTTAGGTGGTTCGACTTTCCCCTTTACTACAGCTCGATCATTTTTATCCCACTTTGGTTTCCAAGGAGTGCTAAAAACTGAAGTATACCTTGTTGTCCCCTTTCTCTTTAACTGCCTCACCACCTTCATAACCATGTGCACCATGTCTTCTACCTCCACATAATGCTGCATCTTCTTATCGTAATCCTCTACACTTCTATACCCTTATGTAAGGTTTTGTAATTTTTGGTAGAGGTCTCTATAGTAGTGGCTAGATACAAAATCTCCACCTCATTAAAGCTTTCAACTCACCCCATGTTTCTACAGGTCTCTCATGATTCCTCCTCCTATTGGTTACTAATTGATCCCACCAAATAATTGCATAATCATTGAACTCAATTACCGCCAACTTCACCTTATTCTCCTCTAAATAATTGTGACAATAAAAAATCAACTCTATTTTCTTCTCCCACTCTAATTAGGCTTCAGGGTCATTCCTACCTTAGAAAGATGGTATTTTCATTTTGATCCTCCTATCTACCCCATCTTGACCCCTTGGATTTTTCCTACGTTCTCTTCCACGCCTACCTCCTCTAGGTCTACCCACTCCACCCATTCCAACTTCAGATACTATGTCCTCCTAATTCTCATCATCTCCTTTGTTCTCATACTCATTTTCAATGCTAGGCGCACGTTTCCTCCTATCTTGCCTACCTAGCTGATTTCTAATCACTCCCTCTTGTTGATCCATCCTATCCTTCACCTCTCCCAACACCAAATTCAACCATTCAAACTGTTATTGCATGACCCGCTATACAAAGAATGAATTATCCGCCTCCTCCTTAGGTGTTGAGTCACTCTTATGAGACATTTTCAATGCGCTACAAAACAAGAAATGAATAAAATGACACGGATCTCAAAGAATTTATATGAGAAAAGAGCAATTAGGAAATAAGATACTAAAGATGATACATTCGACCCCTTTGAAGATAAAGATGAATCAACACCAAATCACTTCAATCTTCCGATTGTAAAGTATATCAAACACCCATTTCCGAAATTTCTTTCTTTCTTTCTTTCTTTCTTTCTTTTTGACTCTTTTGAAATACAGATTCAGTCACAAGCAGGAAAAAAAAAAAATAAAAAAAATAAAAAAAAAAAATAAAAAAAATTATTGATCTGATTTCAACAACAACAAACGAAAATAGACAAAAGACAATAGAAAACGAAATGGAATTCAAATTTGGAAATTAAAGCAAGGATTCAAATCTGAAAATTACAGATCTAGAAATCAAAGAAAAGATTAAAATCTGGAAATTAAAGCAAAGATTCAATTCTAGAAATTACAGATCTGGAAATTAAAGCAAAGATTCAAATCTGCAAATTACAAATCTGTAAATCAAAGCAAAGATTCAAATCTAGAAATTAAAGCAAAGATTCAAATCTGGAAATCAAAGCAAAGATTCAAATCTAGAAATTAAAGCAAAGATTCAAATCTGAAAATTAAAGCAATGTAATTCATTTTAAATATATATATTTTAAAGTACTTTCGAATACACTTTATGGAACACTTGTTCGTGCATGCATATTAAAAATTATTTTAATGGGGCTTTTCATACATAATAGGTTTTTTAGAATATTTCAAAGGTCTCAGGTTTGTAACTCTTTATTATTAATTAGATAATTGGCAAAAGTGTTTAGGCAGAGTGTTACAGCATATGACACTTTATATTAAAGTTAAAGTTGTAATGACATTATGAGGTGAAATAGAAGCTCCGATTATTTATTTAATAGTAAGTCTATAATGTGAACCTGTGGGATCGAACTTCCTTGAACCCACAATCAAATTGAAACCTACCTAAGAAAGCCAAGAATCAAGTCAAGAAGATCTAGACCCGTTGAAATCTTGTTTCAAGAACCTAAATTCGGTGAGAACACCAGAAAAGGTTTGCTTTTGATAAGTTCTTAGTTCAATCAAGAACAAGTAGATAAAACTGAAGAGTTTTCTATGAAGAAAAAACTTCATCCACATTCAATTTCTCTAGAAAATGCGGCTACAAGTCTTTTTAAACCCCTCCATGAAACCCTAGGGCCTACTAACGCCTACATCAAATAAAAAACATGGGCTGAACATCTTCAAGTCCAAAACATCCTAAACTATATGCCTATAGCTAGTAAAAGAAGTCCATTTAATGCCTACAACCATAAAATCATAAAATAGGCCCACACACCTATACTTAATTAAATAAAGAGTCTACACTAAAGCACTTGGCTATGCCGCCCCCCTATGTAGTTTGTACATGGATTAAAGTTGGTTCTTGTCTTGCTCGATAAATTTGCATACTCGGCCCAAGTTAATTGCACTAATCCTTACATTACTTCCTTGATCTTCTTACCTCTTGATCTTGTGATTGGCCCATTTAGAACTTGCAAGGGATCTTTAAGACTCGGTCCACCATAGTGCCCACCAGTATATGTTATAAAAGAAATGAAAATTTTAATACAATTTTTGCCCTGGCTATATTATAAGTTTATTGTAATAGCGTCATGTGGGAATTTAGATAATTCCACTTATGGCTTGTATCAAAAGATTCGGTGTTACAACTTGATTAGTTATTTTGGAGTGATAGTGCATATGTAGTTTGCACCTTCACTGAGGTTGTTACAAATGGTATCAGAACCATCTAGTAATGTCATATGGTATTAGAGCATTGCATGACGTGGCCCTAACAAGGACTTTAGGAGTTTAGGAGAGAATTTGTAATACTTCAGTTCTCACATTGAAAAAATGAGTAGACTACACATAGTGAGTGATTTATATGGACACTTATGGATGCTAAGTCCCACATTAGTAAAATGAGTAGGCCATATAGAGTGGATGATTTATATAGACAATAATGGGTGCTTAGTCACACATTTTTTACTTACGATATGAAATTGGGTGTTATAAGTGATTGTAGGGAAGTTCTAAATTGACTAGTATTTTTGGAGTAATATCGCAAAGTGGCTAACACTTTGCCTAGGTCGTTACACTCTCCTTCTGCTACTCTAATATATTGCGACAACATGAGTACTAGGTTTTTCATTAACGGACCATACATATTGTTATTGATTGTCACTTTGTCTGTCATCATCTTCTTTAAGGCTCACTGCAGCTTCATTCCATTACGTCCCATGATCAACTTGCAGATCTCTTCACAAAGTGATGCAAGGTAGTTTCCCGGCTACCACACGAGTCTTTGCAAAAATTTCATTTCTCATGATTTTGACATCGGATGGAAGTACACTTAGTGACGTTGGAAAGTTGATTCAAAGGCCTAAAAAATCAAGTTGCATGAAGTTTGGCTAATTCCAAGTTCAGTACGAATGAGAAATTGAACGAGGTGATCTAGGGGACTTCTAGAAAGGCTCCTTCCAAATCTCAGTTCAAACTAGATTTGGAGCGACAAAGTGCTTGTAGCTAAACTTGGAACGAGCTAAAACTTTTACCGGTTCCTACTGGTAAATGGCTTTGTTTGAACTAGTTGTGGAAAATTTTTGTAAACCGACTTTCTTTTAAATTTTTATTAGGGTTAGGAGTCAAGGTAGTATAAATATGTTTTTTGGTCGTATAGAGCCTTAGTTTTTAATGAATTTTAATTAGAAATCAATAAAAAAAAAAAAAAAAAATAGTTGAGGAGTGATTTTCTATTTCTTTTGCCTTAATTTCATGATTGGTTCTTGGTTTAGGGTTATTGTTGTGTGTAAATATCTATATTGTTGGCCTCAATAGATAAGGAAGTCTGTCTTATTCAGAATAAGGTGTGATATATACAATATACAGTGATATTCGATCTCAACAAATTAACATATATTAACTATGGAAAAAAGAATTAGAAGTTATAGGGGGGCACCAGTACCATCCCAACTAACGTTAGTCGTCGAGCAAAAACCGTACCAGGTACAAAGCACAAAAACAAAGGTAACGAAGGAGGGCGCAGAGAGTGAAAACCGCGCCTAAAGAAGAAGGCAGTCGGTATCCTGTTTTGTACTTTGGTAATATTATATAGAGTTTGCCAAAGTGTTCGAGGTTTAAGCCAACCTTTACCGCCCCCTACCCTCCTCTCGTTTAATATAAAAAGTTAACAGAGAAAAGGGGGGCAGACGTTCTACTTTAGGCCATCTTTGCTTAACGTCACACCTAATAAATTATTGCACGGTTTCTTGACCATCCATTTGGATTCTTCCTCCTATTTTATTATTTAATATTTGCTTCTACCTTTACAGTGACCCAGCTTTCCATGCATTCCTTCACATGCACTTGCTTGCTCGCCGAAACCCTAGCTATACTCCCACCTTTCACACTTTGCCATTCATCTTATTTCTTTTTTACCATTTTGACCACTCCTTTCAAACTTTTCCCCATGCAACCTTGAGTACAGCTACAATGAAATTCAGCAAACGCATTTTTTTTTTTTTGTCACAATTTTTGCTACAACCCCATACTAATATTCATCGACATGTACGTTTTGAAAGGGGCATAAGAATTGGCTTCCAAAAGGGTTTTTTCCAAGCTACTACAGTCATTAATTTATAGTAGACTTCTCAGCAGAAAGAGAGGAGGAGCTCGGGGGGAAAGAAAAAGAAAATGTGAAAGAGAGTATGATTATAAGGCCTGGCTACTAAGAGATCGATCGAACTCATTCTAGTGTTCGTAAAAGGTTGGGCATAACATGGATCGCTTTAGTATAAATTTTCATGCAAATACAAGTTAGACTGCATGTATACATATTAATTTCTCTATTACCCACTTTTCGCAACTATTGAGGTTCTCTAATATTACCTTAATGAATCTTGTCTATTTTTCAACTATTTGGAAACTAGAGATATGATGACCATGGTTGTCAATAACATAGTGCTACATTTTAATTGGCATCTATATTATATTATATGGGTTGTGATCATTCCCTTTGGTCTAGTTAGCTAGGTGAGGAATTGTCTTGTTAAAGATAAGAAATTCTTGGACGATTTTCTTTTGAGGGTGTTGGAAACTTGGAATGGTATTGATCGATTTAATCCATCGGTATGTTGTATAGATGTTGTATACTCGAGAAATTAAGTCTAACATTTAGTTACAAAATTATGAAGATGTTGTATAGATGTCACATATATCCTACATTGTTTTCTTATATATATATATATATATTAGCGAGATTTAGTTATATATATAAGTGATTCCGTAGTGTGCCAATTGTAACAATATTAAATTAGTCTTTTTAATGGTAATAGAGTAGATGTAACTTTATTGGGGGTATGGCAAATGAAATCGGAGTAACTTAGTAATACCATCTAAAAAACATTTAAAATTCTTGTTTCTTTTATATATATATATATATATATATATATATTTTCTTCCTAATGGATACCGTAGGTGGTGAAGAAAATCGGTAAAGGGTGACATTTGTAATTTCACTCGCATCAATATATTCTTCCCAACCCTCTATATATATAGCTTCGATTCACCCCTTGAAAGCGGTTCTCCATGCGTTTATGTTGCTTTACTATTCGATCTCCATGCGTATATATAGTGTATATATATTGTTTTTAATTTAGTTGAAGAAGCATTTGTTTTTTCTTCTTGGGAATAATGGAAGATCAAGGGCAAGATCACTCTAATAATAGTCCAAGCCATGGCTCAGAGAGAAACGAACCAGTCCGGTCAAGGTGGACTCCCAAGCCAGAGCAAATCCTAATACTGGAGTCTATCTTCAACAGCGGAATGGTAAATCCTCCCAAAGATGAAACAGTAAGAATAAGAAAACTGCTAGAGAAATTCGGTTCTGTCGGCGATGCAAACGTTTTCTACTGGTTCCAGAACCGTCGGTCGAGATCTCGCCGCCGACAGCGCCAGATGCAGGCTAGCCTTGAACAAAGAAATCAGGCACAACTAATCAGTGGTGCAACTCAGTTCGAGAGTAGCTCCGCTTTGGGTCTCGGGCCTTTATCATCTGCTTTCGCTTCTGCTCCATCTTCTTGTCATCTTGGTTCCTCCTCCTCGAGTGGAGGCGTACTTATGGGCAACGATGGTGTTGATCACTGTATGTTTTCAGTCTCCGGCCAAATTAGTTTCCCGGAAATCGAGCAGGGCTCCACCGTGACGCCCGGTTTATGTACTCCATCAGATACTTTAAATTTGCAGTACCAATCTGGTAAATGCATGGCTGATTTAATACCTCAGATATTCATCCAACTCCCTTTTTTCCCCTTTCAATTCCCACATGTTAATTAGTTTACTGAAGAAAGCGCCGATATATATATATACCTGTGGTCTGAATAATCATCTACTATCCTAAATATATATATATATATATATATATATATATATTAGTTTCCCAAAAATATATAGCAAAGCTTCCAGCTTGTAATCTTTATCGAAATTCAGAAAGTTGAAAACTCTCTTTCTGATTTGTCAAGGTTAATTAGAATAAGGGCGTTGGAGACTCTTTGATGAGACAGTTTTTGTGTTTAGAGTAGTAGTACAAAAGTTTTATGCACTTTCCGTCAGACATGAGGGTTCTTCTCCTTGCACTTCTGTAAATTGTTGTTTCCTCACATCTATCATGTCAAGTCTCCACGGGAATCTTCATTTATATATATATATATTTTAGATGAATTATATTATATATATAGTTCTCCTCCTCCTTTGTGATATATCTTAATTAGTTGATTTTAAGAAGCATTTTCAATTTGTACCTGAGATGTAAAATATTTGACTTGCTAGACGTTTTACAGGATTCATCACAGTGTTTATTAATGGGGTTCCAACAGAAGTTCCAAGGGGGCCACTAGACATGAAAACAATGTTTAGTCAAGATCTAGTGTTGGTCCATTCCTCTGGAGTGCCTGTACCTATCAATGATTTTGGCTTCTTAATGCAGGGTTTGCATCATGGTGAAAGCTATTTCCTGGTAATTAACTACTTCCTCCAATTCATTAATTAATAATTACCACCCCTCATTAATTTGTTCAATTCATTGTACGTTCAATTAATTAGAATTCCTCTTATTTAGCATTTTCCACTTGTTCTTGGGGCCTCTAAGGACATGCTTGGACTATTTAAAGGGAGAAAATTATGGTTCTAATTCAAGATCTCTCTCTTAAGTACTTGGTTATTTTTATATTTAATTTTTGGTGATGTCTTGGTATATATATATATATAGTTCATGCAATCCAGAAAAGCAACTGATGAGAGAAAATTTTGGAAACAGGTTTCAAGGGCAGCCTAAGAAATAAAGCCGCACCAATCAGTCGGAGCTTCCAACTTTCTTTAATTCCTTGCTTATTCTCTCTAGCTTCTTCTTTCTTACTTCCTCCTTTTTTTCTTTTTTTTTTTCCCGTTCTTTTCTGTTTGCGTGGCTAGGCTTTATCTATGTGGTTCCGGGATACTTATAAATAAAAATGTTATTATATGATTGTTAGAGTCTAATTCTACATGCACTTGTGTTTTATTTTTTTCTTATACTCAGTTCTGCACTTCCGTTAAATCTCTTTCTTTATATTTTTTTCCTTTTTCATATCCTCGAAGCTATAATATTTAAAGTATATTACGTTATACATTGTCAACTGTCAAGTAACTTATCTGTTTATCTTCTAGTCTTTCAAAAATGTATGCCCCATTTCTTTTGATCAGATGAGTTTTCTTTTTATCTACTATTTATGTATTGGTCAAGATCGACAGCCATTGGACAATTGAATATTCTTCTTCCCTTTTACTGTACGTTTAGCGTGTAAAAGATTTAAAAGGGCCTACCTGAGCACCCTGAGATGTAAATATAATATGAGTTCATTCACTTTTCATGAAGTTGGGCAAACATGCAGAACCCTTTTAGTTCAATCAATGATGTTTGGTCCCCTAAAATGAAAATGAATCAATTACAATGCAACATTTTATATTCTTTTCTTCGGATAAAATGGAAGCTTGCAGCTTTACCATCTGACCAGCCCGCTTAGAGTGGGATTATGCTATTTTTCTCCAGCTTTCAGCAGTATTAGAAATGATATATATATATATATATATATGGAGCATCTATGAATTGTTCTTGAGTTGTCATGTTCTTTATACTGCTGGTGCTATCTGTCTCTAAACTAACCTGTCAAATCAAAACAAGTAGAGATAAAAAGTATATATATATTTCTGATAGGTCGTGTATTTTTATTCATGACTGTTAGTTATGTTGGAGTCGGCAGGAGGCCCCTCAGGATAACAGTTACCGTGAGAGATTATTTTTAATATTTTGTTGTACTTATATATGTTAATCCTAATTGTCTGAGACTATTTATGTTATGATTAGCCGCTAAGAAAAAAATAATAAATAAATAAAAAAACAAAATCCTACTCCTATGTTTTTGCTTCATTGTACAATTTAATATGAGTTGTACGTGGGAGCTATATCTCAGATAAATTCTTAGCTATATGTCACAAAATCCTACTCAGCTTAAACCCTATCATATTTAAACCCCCTTATAACCGTGTTCCTATAGCCTCATGTTAGAAATAATCAACATATTATTTAATCTAACATGCGCAGCGGAAAACGAATAAACAGGATTCAGGCTTACCTCTAGCCATGTTTGCTCAAGCGTCTCCACGATCCATCTGAAGAACAAGAAAGATTATTTGAGGGATCTTCTAACCTATGCCTATTGCTTGATGGCTGTATTGATGGTGTACACAGGCACTCTATTTATAGGCTAGGTTAGGGACCCTCAAAATGGTAAACACCGTATTTGTTTCCTTCCATCAAGGAAACAATATCGTTAATTGATTTTAAAATCAATTAACCGATTCCATATTTACGGTAATCTAAATTAATAGAAATAACCATAATACCGATTCCATATTTACGGTAATCTAAATTAATGGAAATATCCATAATGCCGTATATGTTTATTGAAAAAATAATAAACATAGTAAATACCGTAAATGTGATATAAAGGCCACAACCAAAAAGGAATAATATATTACATTCTCCCACTTGGACTTTATAACACATGACCATATGGTATTAGGTTATTTAGTTTTGGCCAATCTTTTATGGAATCCTCCAACTCAGTTAAGAAATGTTTCACACGAATCATGGCGGTAAAACCATTATAAAATTAGGTCGTCCCTTCCATGTATCACGATGTAAAACACTCCTTACATGAGTACCTTATGGATAATCAAGCTTTATGAATGAACTTCCTATAAGTCATTCGGGTCCAACTTTATTTATCCTCATGGATAAAATAACAAATGTGCACAAAAAATCTTTATTACAATAACTTTATGTCTATAGACCAAAAAGAGACAAACCAAGCGAAAATGAATTAATGAGTCTCATATATTCCGCATGACTTTATTCTTTCTTTACCGGTAAACTTTAAGTCATGGGATCCGCAATCATTAATTCAGTACTTATATGCTCAATAGACCCTTTATGTCTCTTAATTTTATCTCTCGTACTGAGATACTTAATGTCGATTTACTTCTGCTTCTACTCTTTATTCTTATAAAAGAAGATTATAGTAGAATTACCGCAGAGTATCTGTATGGTCTAACTGTAAAATCGACAAGATTGAGACTTTCAACAAATGTCTCAACCTCATGCCTGTGTACCAAATTCATAGCACGCTAGACTTTTAGCTTTCTTGGTAGACGTAGCAACTATAGTCTGCAAACTGCATCTCTAGGATCTATCCTTCAATAAAAAGATATATACCTTAGAGTAGACTTTCTACTATCTACACAATCAGCAAATTCAAATCTAAACAACTAACCACCTTCAAATGGAAAGTGTATCCTTAGGTTAAGTTGTTCTTCTTGGTTCCTTGCATATACCGCAAGGCTTTATTTGCAGCACTTTATTGACTCAATATACTTATTGTCAGTCATATGGTTATGTATAATGCAGACGCTTAAAACTTTTCATCTGCCCTTATTCCAATACCTTTTGGGACATTAATCTGTATTTAATTAGTCCCTCTTAATTGCTACTGAAGGTGCAAATCCTTCATTCTAAATTTTTTCCAAAACTTTTTTCAATGTAGGCCTTCCGAGACGATGTTAATATTCTTTATGTCTCTGTGAATCTCTATGTCAAAAGACATAAGAGGTTTCACCCAAATCCTTCATTTCAAAGTTTTGTGAACTTTATGTAGCAAACCTAAATCACCACTTGCAAATATAGGACTAGAAAGATTACTGTACTCCCACTGACCTTAAGGTATATATACTAATCAAGGTTTTCAATTACCTTGTAAAAGGTATATCACCGATGAGAGATCTATCATAGCCCATAAATAGAATTCTTTAATTTGCAATCTTTCTGACTGTTATTTATAAAACCTTTTGATTGTTTCATGTAAACCTCGTCCTTAAGATCCCTATTCAGAAAAGTTGTTTTCGCATCCACTTGATGTAGCTCTGGATCAAAAATAAGCTACTAATGCTATGATCATCTTGATGAACCATCCTTAGACACTGGAGAGAATGTTTCACGATAATCAATGCCTTCCTTATGAGTAAAACCATTGGCTACGAGTCTAGCTCGACCCTTCAGCCATGGACTTAGCTCTCACTTCATGGCACTGAATCTCAATGAGGAGTTTTCTCCATTCATAGCATGTGAAAACAAATTTGGATCATCTTTATGTCCAACGTCAACATCAGACTCTGGGAGATATACAACATAATCACTAAGAATTGTTAATCTACTTATTCTATAGGATTTTCTTAATTCTACTTCCTCTGCATTTTGCAATGGGAGAATAGATTTTGAACCTGTTCTGTATGAGTTGGTTGTTCTAGAAGTGATTGTGGCTCAGGATAATCAATCTGATTTTCCTGAATACAATCAATCATCCTCTATGAGGAGGAGATTTGGCCAACTCTAGTACTTCCTCAAATTCCAATTTATGTGAATGAGCACTCCCACTAGGTTCCGTATCCTCTAGAAATTTTACGATCAACAACTCTAGGCTTATATGAAGGATAATAAAACATTAAAACCCTTTAAAGTTTACTAGTTAGCTTATAAAAGATCCGTTGATTGTCCTTGAATCTAATTTCCTTAGGCGAGGATTATAAATCCTCTCTTTAGCAAGGCAACCCCATATGTGTAAATAATTTAAACTAAGCTTCCATCTATTTCATACTTTAAAAGGTGTCTTATGGACAACCTTAGATGGAATACTGTTTAACATATACACAATGGTCTTCAAAGCTTTACTCTATAAGGGTAATAGCAGATTAGTATTACTAATCATTTCCCTTTGTGTGTACCTACCTTAATACTCTATGCCTATATTAGATCTTATGGTCTTCATATTGTTTCTCTTCTTCTTCCTTATAGATATTGAAAGCATTCAATACCCCAGCTTTAATATTTAGAAGATAGACATACATAAACTTTATATGGTCATCACTGAAAGAGATAAAAATATCTCTGACCATTTAGGCAATGAGTATGGAAAGGTTAACATATTTCAATGTACATGATCTCAAGAATTTTAAAAGGCTCTCTTTGGCACCTCTAATGGTCTTGTTGGTATGCTTTCCCTTATGCAATCCACACAAGTACCAAAGTCAGTAAATCACCGACTTTTATTTTCTGTATGGAGATATATTTCAATCTCCAAAGCCATAACAAGAGCATTTTTAAATTCTTAAAGACTCTACTTTACGTCAACATCACTATGCAGAAATAAACAAATAATTTTGTTTCAAAAATTGGGACGTAGGTCAATTTTAAATAGACTTTAAATAAACCCCAACCAATATTCCACCAAAAAATAAGAAAAATTTCAAGTTTAAAATAAAATTGAAATTTTTAATAAGCCAAACTAGAAAATAGATTTCAAAAAGATTATGGAATATAAATCATTTTTTGAGGTCAAAATTATAACTGAATTTTAAAATTAACCTATAGATCCCAACAAGCTCAAATTATAAACACGTGTTATCCATTTTAAAAAGGACTCTGCATTTGTGTTGACAATGTGGATTGTTAAACCATAATCAATCCACAATATATTTGATTGAGTCACTAAAAGAAATTCACGACATACTAGATATGGAGATTATCTTTATTTTAAGTCATTTCTTATACTTCATGCAATCTTTCTTTATATGCCCTTAATTTTCCTTATTTCATGAGAAATATGTATCTTGATTGCCATAATACTTTATTGGCACCTTATTCTCATGCTTTAAGTGTTGGACATGATTGCATTTATTGGTCCTTCCTTTGACATGAATAATCATGTGAACACTTTATAAATTCTCTCATATCCTTGAACACACATGGTTAGAAGTTTATTTACTAACCATTTATCCTTAAGTGTGTTACAAGATAAAATTCTACACTTAGAAGAGAGAATTCAAAAAATTGAAATAGACCAACAATGACTCAAAAATCTCAATCTTTAGGGACTTAAGCTAATCTATAATATCCTTCATTCCCATAATGGGATTATAAACACTTCAGAAACTGTAAAAGGTTTGTCTTTAAAGCTTTTTCTATTAGGGTGCTGGCCAAGTTTTGTTTGAACTTACTAAATGTTCATAAACAACCTTTATAAAACTTTGGCTCTAAAACATTCAGGAATAAATCCCTGATGACTTTAGTGACATGAGATTTCATGAACATCTAACTTAAGTGATTAAATCACTCCCACCGTTCATGCTTAATAATCTCACGTGGCGTACTTAATTCCGCGGGAGTAGGTGGTTTGTCCACACGGAGTACCAAAATTTTTAACACCCCAAATGAAAAAGCATATCAATCATTTTTCCAGTCAGAAAAATATTATCATAATGTATTGGAATATAAAACCACCAAAAGGTAGAGTAACAGGAATAGCTGCAATAACCCAAAATTAAAATAAATACTTTAATGCTATGAAGTAACTTTATTTTAAATTAGCCAATGCCAATTTAAATAGTAAATTTCAACCTACCTTTGGGCAAAGGTTGCATCACGCATGAAATTTACTCTTTATTGATAAGACTAATAAATTTAAATATTAATAAATAAAATTCTTCGTACCTTTGGGCAACCGAAAGAAATTTTACTTTTAATACTAAATTTGTTATCTCATTCTAATTAAGTCATAAAAATAAAAACTTCCCTTTGGGGATAGGTAATTAAATTTATGAGTTAATTACAATACGATGTTAATTTTTCTATATGAAGTTCATGTGTACGATCCTTATGCAATTATTACAAAATTAGGATGCTTTGGCTCTCCCAAAATCATAATAATCACGCTGTAATTCATGAACATCTAATAAATCTTTATGAGGTTCATGCGTGTGATCCTGATGTAATTATCATACAAAAATGGGATGCTTTGGCTCTCCCATAATTATTATGATAATTACGTGTGTGTAATCTTGATGCAATTGTCATTCAAAATTGGGATGCTGTGGCTCTCCCAAAATTATCATGATAATTGCTACTTCATTAACATCTAACAACTTTATAGATGCCCCCTTAATGGCCTTAGGAATATAACAAACCAATACTTAAATGGGGTAAACAGCATTTTCCAAGGTGCAAGCAGATGAGCTACCAGGAAAGTGAGGGGGGTCACACCGGACACACTTAAATCCCAAGACTTTCCTTGCCAGAACTTTCTCCGACATTGCATTCTTAGATATTACTGTAAACACACCAGTATATATGGTATTGTTAATTATTCTTAGGTCTAGGCATCAAACAATTTATATTTAAACAATATAAATTTAAAATATATATTCCTCAATTCATGTATTAAATAAACAATAATTTTAATACACAGTACTGTAAATAATAAAGGGAATAAAACTTTAATATGAAGACATAATAAAACACATGGCCTAATGGTTTAGTAAGTGGCCAAGGCTCTTTACACCTGGTGAACCCAGGTTCTAAACACCATAAAGCCTAAATTCCCCTTTTAAAAAGAACTTGATGGGTTACTGAAAAGGGTTGCTGTATTGGGCTGACCCAATTGGGTTAACCCACTTAATTTGGGTTGGGTATCTGTATTGGGCTACTATATTGGGTTGGGCTTTTGGGTCACAAGACTCCAAATGGGCTACTGTATTTGGCAATTAGGTCAACCCACTTAATCGGGTCAGGCCTCTGGGTCTATGTATAGTGCTGGCCCAAACTAGGTCAGCCCACTTAAATGGCCCAAAACTGCATGGGTTTTAAAAAACCCTACCCGAAAATATATCAAACCCAAAAACTTTAATGGGTCGAAACCCTACCCAGTCACCAACCAACCCGACCCGTAATGTTCCAGATGGGTTGAAAACCCTCAAAATGGAACCCTAGCCGCCACCCCTTTATGAAAATACCCATATCAAGATTACAACAACTCAAAATTAGGCAATATATCACAATACACCGAATAGTGATAAAACAAAAAATAGTTATATCAAATTTATGGGTTTTCACAAACAGTACGTGAACAACAAATATTCACAAAATAATCGCTAATGCGTTTCTATCATGTCACAAAAGACGAAATATTGCTCAAACAATATTGACAAACAGAAGTGAACAATACCAAATAGAATATACTTGATTCAATATTGATAACCAATAAAAAATACTTGATTCAATATTGATAACGCATAGTAAAATTATATGCTGAGCAAAATAGCACAGAGGCTGGCTCTGATACCACATGTTAGAAATAATCAACATATTATTTAATCTAACATGCGCAGCGGAAAACGAATAAACAGGATTCAGGCTTACCTCTAGCCATGTTTGCTCAAGCGTCTCCACGATCCATCTGAAGAACAAGAAAGATTATTTGAGGGATCTTCTAACCTATGCCTATTGCTTGATGGTTGTATTGATGGTGTACACAGGCACTCTATTTATAGGCTAGGTTAGGGACCCTCAAAATGGTAAACACCGTATTTGTTTCCTTCCATCAAGGAAACAATATCGTTAATTGATTTTAAAATCAATTAACCGATTCCATATTTACGGTAATCTAAATTAATAGAAATAACTATAATACCGATTCCATATTTACGGTAATCTAAATTAATGGAAATATCCATAATGCCGAATATGTTTATTGAAAAAATAATAAACATAGTAAATACCGTAAATGTGATATAAAGGCCACAACCAAAAAGGAATAATATATTACACCTCATTCTCTCAGTATTCTAAAAATATTCAAGAGACAAAACACCCAAAACCTCTAGCATATTCGGCACCCCATGATTGTCTAAGAAAAATTGCATACTTTTCTTCAAGTTCTCACACCTCACAACCGAAAAAGATTCAAACTACAAGCTTCTCTTCAAGTTTTCATACTCATAGTTGTAAGTATTTCAGCCTTCGAATATTTACATGCAAAATTTCATGTTTAGTTTTCGTTTTAATAATAATAATAAAAAAAAATGTGTTTAATTTATGCAATGCCTAGCATATGTTTTTGCTGAAACTATTGGTTTCATGGTTTCTAATATGCATGAAACATCATGTAAACAGAAAACATTGTAAGTTCATTCATATTATTCAACATACAAATTGATTTTCACATGCTATCATGATGGGTGCTTTCTAATGGAATTGATGAATAATGGAGGAATGTGAAAATGGAAGGTGATAATGAACTCCAATTAATGGTTGGAGACAGACCCCAAGTGAATCCAATTAATGCTGGAAACAAACCACAAGTCAAAAGTCTATATTAATTCTCTATATATTCATTAACGACCAAATGACCTTTAAATAGAAATACAAACAGATAAAGCTTAAAGTGATAACACCTAAAGTTCTAATATTCAAATTCAAATAAACTCTAATCCTAATCTTACCTAATCTAATCTTAATGAATTCCAACTCCACCTCTTACTCTAATCTGACCCCTATCAATCCTACCCCCTTAAAAAGACCTTGTCCTCAAGGTTCGGCAAAATTCAAATTAACCTAGTACACATGACTGAAAAATTAAAAAAATAAAAATTACACAATTAAAAATAAAAATTACTTATCTACGATAATTCTATTCTACAAACACGTCAACTTTTTTTTTTTCTTCTTTTTTTGTGATAAGCGCAAGGCGTATCTTCTCAAAAATTTCCGCTTTGCTTGTTTGGATGTTCGGTGGTTGCACAGCTGGATATGTGTGCTCCTCATTCGCTTCCTCGGTGGCCTTTCACTTGGTGGTTTCCCGTCCATCTCCAACTTCGTGAAAGAAAAAACTCTAATAGGAAGTTGTTTGGTTCGTGAGAGGACGATTTCGTGTGGGTTTTGGGGCTCTTTTTGAGAGGTCGTTCTCTGAGTGTTGGTCGTTGAAGACGGGTGGTTTGGGGTGATTTTCGATGTTTCTGGGTGATTTTGGGTTTATTTTTCTGTGGTTGATAAGACAATTGTGGAGTGGTTGGTGGACAATTGGGTTTGTGCCAGTTTGGCTTACTGGTACAAGGGTTGTTGGTGGATTGGATCACAGGTTGGGCGAGCGGGGCTGACTTAGGCGACGAAATTTGCACCTTGTTTTGCAGTGAAGACTCTCCCGTGCTGGATTTGTTATCCAAGATCTATTTGAAATGTCGTTCTATGAGCTCTTTCATAGATCGTTGTATGCTCTCAATTACATATCGTTGGAGTCTCCCAAGGTCATCTTCTGAGAAGAAGGGCGGCATTGTGAATCTTAGTGACGACTTTCGATACCAATTGATGGGTGCTTTCTAATGGAATTGATGAATAATGGAGGAATGTGAAAATGGAAGGTGATAATGAACTCCAATTAATGGCTGGAGACAGACCCCAAATGAATCCAATTAAGGCTGGAAACAAATCACAAGACAAAAGACTATATTAATTCTCTATATATTCATTAACGACCAAATTCAAATAATTTGGGGTCTGTCTCTAGCCATTAATTGGAGTTCATTATCACCTTCAATTTTCACATTCCTCCATTATTCATCAATTCCATTAGAAAGCACCCATCAATTGGTATCAGAGCCGTCACTAAGATTCACAATGCCGCCCTTCTTCTCAGAAGATGACCTTGGGAGACTCCAACGATATGTAATTGAGAGCATACAACGATCTATGAAAGAGCTCATAGAACGACATTTCAAAGAGATCTTGGATAACAAATCCAGCACGGGAGAGTCTTCACTGCAAAACACGGTGCAAATTTCGTCGCCTAAGTCAGCCCCGCTCGCCCAACCCGTGATCTAATCCACCAACAACCCTTGTACTAGCAACCCAAACTGGCACAAACCCAGTTGTCCACCAGCCACTCCATAGTTGTCTTATCAACCACAGAAAAATCAACCCAAAATCACCTAGAAACATCGAAAATCACCCCAAACCACCCGTCTTCAACGACCAACACTCAGAGAACAACCCATAAACAGAACCCACAGCCTGAAAACCCCTCAAAAAGAGCTCCAAAACCCACATGAAATCATCCTCTCACGAACCAAACAACTTCCTATCAGAGTTTTTTCTTTCACGAAGTTGGAGATGGACGGGAAACCATCAAGTGAAAGGCCACCGAGGAAGCGAATGAGGAGCACACAGATCCAGCTGTGCAACCACAGAACAACCAAACAAGCAAAGCGGAAATTTTTGAGAAGATAAGCCTTGCGTGGCTTATCACAAAAAAAGAAAAAAAAGAAAAAAGTTGACGTGTTAGTAGAATAGAATTATCGTAGATAAGTAATTTTTATTTTTAATTGTGTAATTTTTATTTTTTTAATTTTTCAGTCATGTGTAGTAGGTTAATTTGAATTTTGCTGAACCTTGAGGACAAGGTCTTTTTAAGGGGGTAGGATTGATAGGGGTCAGATTAGAGTAAGAGGTGGAGTTGGAATTTATTAGGATTAGATTAGGTAAGATTATGATTATAGTTTATTTGAATTTGAATATTAGAACTTTAGGTGTTATCACTTTAGGCTTTATCTGTTTGTATTTCTATTTAAAGGTCATTTGGTCGTTAATGAATATATAGAGAATATAGACTTTTGTCTTGTGGTTTGTTTCCAGCCTTAATTGGATTCACTTGGGGTCTGTCTCTAGCCATTAATTGTAGTTCATTATCACCTTCCATTTTCACATTCCTCCATTATTCATCAATTCCATTAGAAAGCATCCATCATATCACGTAAAATATATGTTCATGAAAACATAAATTGGTTTATTAGAATTTTATGGACGCATGATGATTAATGTCATTTCAATTTGATTGCATTATTATAACAAAGATTATCAAGCATGACTTGGCCATAGCCATAGCCCAATCATGTGATGGTCTTTAAAACTTTAAAAATTAAATTAATTTTTCATCATAAAACCTATTTTTGCTACTACAGAAAACATATTTGCGGAAAAAAAAAAAAAAATCAAAAATGGATTTGGGGACTTAAGTTTCAGCCTTGGAAGAAACTCCAGGGGAAGAAATTTGCATAAAAAAATTCTTCTAAACACTTTGAAAACTGATATACATTATTGCCACATGTTTTAGGCAAAAACCGGGTTTAAACAACACTAATTTTTCAAGAAACTGTCAAGAAAAACTACTTATAATTTGAATCTCGTCCGGAAAGTTTTGTGTAAAATATTTTAGAACATGCATGCATAATTTTGATCCATGGTGTTTATATTATGGGCCTCAAGAGACGTTTAGGCAATTGGGCCCAAAGTAGCTAACTATGTAATCCGTTTAAATCTTTTGGGTTTAGAATTAAGAAATTAGTTAGAAGAATGTCCAATTGGGTTATTCATGGCAATTCCCCAATTTACAAAGTCGGATAATTTTTCAAATTTATAGAAATTTCTACGGTAAGGATAACTCAATAATTGATTTTCTAAGTGAAATATGTATGTTTTAAAAATCAAGAAAGTCCAAATAAAAGTTATTTTGATGAAATAATTTTTTATTTAAAATTAAATCTTTATTTTCAGATTACATAAAAAAAAGGGGGGGGGGGGGGGGGGGGGTGTTAAATTAAGGTTAAACCCGAAGCCTATTTTTATAAAGGGAAAAAAAAGTTAAGAAGGGTAAAACATTAATTAGGACCAACTTCTAAGTAGGGATAGAGTTAAATTAGACTATAAAGTTAAGGCTGTGCATGGTGGTTTAGGTTCTTAGAAGTCGCTCTACCTTTTTGTAACTAAGAGGTAAGTAATATTCCACTCCCCTTCTATGTACTTGTTTTATGTCATGCTTTGATAAATGTTATAATTTTGTCCGTGTTACACAAATGTTCATGTTTTACATAATATCACATGTTATGTTCGTATACATGATTATCATAATATTTAGTTTGAGCATTCTATGATGTCACTTGATCACGTGGCCACAATCATGTTTTAAGAAAGAAAAGATTTCGAAAGAAGAAAAAACTCTCATGTTTCACTAAGATTATGAGATAAAGAGTTTAAGAAAGGGAAAAAGAAAAGTTAAGGGCATATGAAGAGGTTGACATATTTTATATATTTGGCTTAAGAGACGACAGAAGGCACGGCATGATACATGAGCTTGGATGGAGCACAACACATCGAAGTAATTTACGTCACTACAAGAAAATTAGCCATTAGTGCAACTGAAAGTCATTGTTGATGATCAAAATGTTGTCGCTAATAATATTAGAGATGACAACGTTGTCACTAATAGTCGTTACAGTTGCTTTGTCGAGAAATTTTATCAATAACGATTTTCATGTCATCTCTTATATGTTATTATGAGGGACGACAAAATTCGTTAATACTAGTGTTAGAGTTTGTCACAGATAACCTAAGCGTTTAAATCGGCATGTCATCACTGATAACTTCGTCCTTTTTTTTTACATAAATTTTGATGTTCTTATATAATTTCCAAATTCCATTCTGATTTTGGCTTGGATAGTAATGTAATAGAGATCGAATACCTGACACTCAGTCCTATAAAAAAAATTCTCATCGCTCATGTTTTAGGGTAATTCTCACAAACACAACACTTATGTATTAATCAAAGTTCTAAAGCTACGTAAAAAAAAAATATGGTAAAAAGAAGCATCAACATCTGTTTGTATAGAAAATAAGTGCTTCAGATTTTCAGTACACACATCTTTAAAAATTTTGTACACATAATTAGGACATTGGAATCTATCATGCATGACAGTGATGACAAAGCCAAAAGATCATCTTCAATATGCTTGATCATTGACTCCGCTTCTTTGGTTTGAACGTTTCCTAGAAAAAAAAAGAATATTCATGATATAAAATTAAAACTCCGACAAGAATCGCACGTAAGCAATCACGTACCGCTTTTCTCTCTTTATAGAGGGAGAACCTCCTCCTCCTCTCAAGTAGCGAATACTTCCACCTCCTTCTTGAGGCTTTCCAACACTGCTCGTGGGTTTTCGGGGGGGGGGGGGGGGGGAGGAGTTTTCTTCCTCCCTTTTTTTTTTTTTTTTTTTCTTTTCGTTTTTTCCTCTTTTTCATCTATTGTAATTTTGTTTTTCCTCCCTCTCTAGCAGTACCGCCCATCTAGCCATGCTCCTCCACACCTCCACCATTGCCAATCCGCACCATCATCCCGCTCCTCCGCTAGTTGTTGTCTCTTCCACAGCATAGCCCATCCCAGTGTCACATCCTTCTTTCGAGCCAGATCTGCTCGTTTCTGCTGCTCCCGTCCTCACATGCTCCACTTCGCATCCTTCCTCAGCCTCTCCGCTTCCTACCGCCAATCGCCGTGCCATTTCCTGATGTCAACACACCACCCACGTGCTCGACAGTGTTGCGCCTCCTTGCCGTGCCTCCCACCCATGCTGCTGTAGTTTGGGTTTTTTGGTGCTTTCTTGTTGCTTTATCTGCCATTTGGTTTCAAGGTGGATTTCTTATGCATTTTCGAAGCTATGTTTTTTTTGCTGCTTTTGTGTTGTGTGGGTTATTTTCTCCCAATTCTTATGTGATTTTATCTTTTAGTGGAAACTTTTGTAATTGGATTTGTGTTGGTGCTTTTTTCTTATGCAGTCCTAGATTCGGACTCTAATAGTGCTTCTACCGCTTCAGCCTCCATCTGGTGGTTGTCTTTGTTCCCAAGTGGGGGTTCAAATAGGTTTGCCTCATTCTGTACTCCTTTAGCTTCCGTAACTGCCTTGTGCGGCCCCTTGAGAGGACCGGGTTACTTTTTTGCATTTTTTCTACCCTTTGTAATTATTTTAACATTATTTTAGTTTGTTTTGAGTCTATTGTTAGGAAGCCTGATAAGCATCGAATGATGTACATTCAAGCCCCTTAACTCACATATGTTAACCCCTTAGTTTTATTGTAATATAATGTTTTGTATTGTTTTTTTATGTTTTAAGCATTCTCAAGTATCTAAAAAAAAACACAAGTAAATCCTTCAGGTTTAAGCTTCAAAAGCAAATCTAGCACTGCAAGGTAAAACGCTCGAGCGCACCTCAAAGGGCTTGATGTGGTCTTGAATGTATTAATAATAAAATAACCACTTGCAGTAGAACGGATCTTTGTGTGATAGGTCTATGTGATGGTATCGAGCCTCAAGGGTTGTGGGTTTAGTTGTTAAGTTATTAATTCTAATCTAATTCAAAAAAAAAAATATTTGACATTTTATTTGCAATTGAAACTAAATAAAAATGTAAAAGTAAAAGAAAGATAAGTTGGAGAAGATATAGGGTATTGATTTCACCTATAACCTCATAATAATGGTAAATTGCATTTAACTTGAAAATTTCACATACATGAATGATATGACTCGTGTGCGTTTGTCAAACACCCATCGATGTCATCAAGAAATTTTTTTTATTAGGAGATAAGAATAACCCTTCTTTGATTAATACGAATCTCCCACCTAATACTAAAATGCGGTACAATCCGTCTTCACTAGATATAAGCTATCAAATCTCTTAATTAGTATACACGTAATCAAGGGATAAGCATAACTCATCTTTCGACAAGCATGATTTGTTCTACCTAAATTAAACTAACTTGGGTGTAAAACAACTCATCCTTCCTAGGCATGGTCTATCAAACCCTATTTATTTTATGTCCATTAAAACCATTGTAAAACCATCCTTCATACAATCACAGAAAATATGAAGGTTGAGTTCAATTGAAATACACAACTTTTTAAGACAAGATTAGAGGTTTATTAAAATTGAATATAAACTTTAAAGCATAATCTCAACATTAAACAACCATCATTTATGTTCATAGAATCCCCAAGAAAAAATCATAATTATACCATTATTACTTAGAAAGTGCTATATCAATACCCAATGCATGATTTAGTCGCTAATGGAGATGTTGGAAATCACTTTTGTTGAGGAGAAATCCATCCCAAGAAGCTGCTGGAATTTTTGTACTTTTATTACAAAAACTAGCCACTAATCTTATTGATTTCTATTCTATAATGTCCCATGCCTCTAATGCACGAATATAAGGTGTATTTATAGTGTACAAGAGCAACCCCAGTTGATTTTGTGGTCTTTTAGAACTTCTAGTCCAAGTTGGAGGAGTAAAACTCTTTCATTTTCTGAATTCAGTCTTGCTGTCAGTTCTACCAACGAATGCACTTGAGCCTAAGTAGTTGGTGTGCTAAGCTTAGGTGCGCTTAAGCCCATTTTTCGTGCAGCATGTAGGATTTGCTTTTGAAGCCTTAAAAGTAATGGATTTACTTGTATGTTTTTGTTAGCCCTATGGCATCAATCCAATTATCACTACAAGAAATTTGCTTATTAGCGTCGACACCAAGTGGACGCTAAAAGTCCAAAAGTCAACTCTAATAAATATTAGCATCGAGTTTTGGACGCTAATAATATTGACGATGAAACGAACTAGACTCAAAACGGACTTAGATTATAATCTTAATGAATTATACATATTGGTAAAGACCCAGTGTAAAAATATCCATAAATCTTTCTCAAGATATTTTTACAGGAGATATTTTTATGAGGGATATTTTTATGAAAGATATTTTATAAACTTAATGATTAGGAAAAATAATATCCCAATTATTTTATAAAAACCGAACCACTCTCTCTCCGATTCCCACTCCCAGTTCTTCCTTCCTGTTTATTATTTTCTTATTCTTTCTTCTTTCTTCTTTCTTTTTTCTTCTTCTTCTTCTTCGTTCTTCCTTCTTCTTACTCGACCGAAGGCAGCGAGGGAGAGGGAGATGTCGAGAGACTGAGGGATCGAGAGATAGAGAGCAAAGATTGAGAGGGAGACAGAGAGATGAGACCGAGAGATCGGGAGAGGGAGAGTTAGAGATCAGGAGAGAGGGAGCAGAACTCGGGCAGTTCGAGAACCTGTGACCCGTTTGTGTGAAACCTGAACGACCCACCGAACCAGAGACGATCCGACGGCCTGAGATGCGATTTCCGGCGGTTGGAGGTTGTTCTCCGGTGGTTTCCGTCGGTGCCCAGTAACCCGATGCAACCATGAGACCCGAGACCCGAAAACCTAGAAACCCGGTCCTCCATGTACGTTTTCCAGTGACTTTTCCGGGGGAATCAGAGGCGATTTCTGATGGGTTTTTGAGGAAAATCCCCAAGGTATATAAATTCTATAATATTGTGGATTAATTTGCTGATTGTTGAATTAGGGTTTGATGATTTTTGGGGGTTCTCAATTGATTGTGTTTCGGCTATGCATAGTTTAAGAATTGATGAATTTGAACCGATTATATGGGTTTTGTGTGGGCTGTTTACTGATTTGGGGGCTGTGTTCTTGTTTGATGAATTTGGTTTTGTGGGGGAGGTGTTCGGCCATGTTCCTGACTATGGGTTTGCTGTGTTTTCTGTCCTTGTCCGATTGTTGGAGTTGAGTAGTTGGGATCCTCTGTTTTGAGGGTTGAGAAATCTCGGTGGTGTGTGATGTGGAATTGTGTTGTTTGGCCTTTGGTGATTCGGTCATGTATATTGGAGAAACCATATGTTGATTTATTTGGCTATAGTGTGTACTGATTTGGACTCAATTGATCATATATTGGCAATGGGGGTTTTTGCTGACTGTTTTGGTGTCTATTTCAGTTATGGTATATTTGAGAGATAGGTGTTGGTATTTGGGTGTTCAAACCAAATTAATTGATGAGTTTTATTGTTGGTTGATTTAAATGCTTAAATTGAGGATTAATGGCTTTTAATGAGGCTGCTGGTTTAAGTTAGTTAATTTGGTATGTGGGTATAGTGTTTTGATCAATTATGAGTATGGTGATGTTTTGATTTGGGTGATGTGGTAAGTGTTCGGGTTGTTCAACTATTAGAAGTTTAGTGGTGTTTGAAGACTGGATATTGGGATGATTGTGAATTTATTAAGTTTTGGATCGTGCTCTATGTTTTGAGTGTATTTCTATTTTAATTGAGATAGCCGAATACATGTATTATGGAAATTATCATATGTACCTCTATTATGACCCATGTTGCCTATATGTGGTTTTGACAAATTATGTTTGGTTGATAACAATTTGATATTGATGTTTTAAAATGAAAAGGGTTGAATATTATGTAAATGAGTTTTGTAAACTAAGGAAAATATATGAATATTGTTATTGAGTTGTTATATGGTTTAAATATGAAAATATGTTCATATTTTGAGTTCTCTTTAATTATTATTATGTTCAAACATCTTTTCTGTTTGGTTGTGTATCATGGTTGAAAGCTTTTAAAATTAGCGGTGTGATAATAATATCTTATTAGGAAATATGCGTAGGCTTTTGTTGGCTGATTTATCCATACTTTAGAAAATGATATTAGGAATTTCGGGATGGTACTCAGGTGCTTAACGAAATCTAGAATTGTATAATATTCTAGGGTATTAATTATGCTAATTGGGTTGATTGATTAATAATGATTTTGTGATATTAGTTGAAGCATGTTTAAACATGTAAAACCCCTTAAACTCATAATAGACATGAATGATTTTATGGTAAACATATCTCTATGTATGGAAATAGAATTCATGTTTAGGCATGGATTTATAAAAAGTAATGACATTAATCTTCTATGCACATGTATATGTATTTGATGCAGATGATGAATTGAGACAGTACAAAAAGGCTGTAAGTATAAATTACTTATTAAGGATAGTACTGGATTTCAATAGTGTTGTGTTTATGTTTTATTTTAATTGGATACTTGTGACTGATAATGCATACTGTGAATAATTAACCTATTAATATTGGGCGCAACGTCTCCCAAAGGTTCAGGATGGGAATAGTGCCTGAAATCGAAAACCCAATAATTCATATTGATTGCTATTGTCCTTCAAAGTGCTAGTGGAGTGACGTGGAATGTACTCTGCTAGTACGAAAAGATGCTAATAAAATATAATGTAGGAGACACGTCGTCGAACATCTCAAATAAGGCGAAATTGACGGGTAACAGCTCTAAATGAGAGGAGTGCAATGACTATATTGAATTGTTAAACTTTGCATGGAAAACTGTCACCTAATCATTATGTCATCTCTGTTCCTTAAATAATGCATAAATCATGATGTTGTTAAATGACAGTTAGCTCACTTATGGAACTATGGAGTTGTGGTTATAACCACTGTCTCATAGATGTTTGCGCAGGTTCTGAAGATTATGGATTGGATTAACTGCTAGCTTAAGAAATTTAAAGCTATTGTAGTTAGATTTTAGTGCTTTGTACTTATTACTGTTTGTACACTTTTGTAGATAACATGTTTAGGAATTTACTTGTATTTAGTAAGTTTCCATGTATGCTTTCGTGTCATATGTGACACATGTTTCTTTGTAATTAGTGTAAAGAATTTTTAATGTATTGTTAGAGGAGTTCAGTTAAAGCTCTGAATGTATTGTAAGGGAATTGTCCTTGACGTTTGTAAAGAAAGAATAAGATATTCATATTTTCTGCTGCCAGATTTATCATCTCTGAATGGTTAATGACACATAATTATCCAGATATAGTTACTTACGCTTTTTGTAAAAAGCGGGTCGTTACACATGCACTAGGATTTAGGAACCAAAATCCTAGGCATGGTGAGACTGCACCTTTACTAGGTGAGTCCACTCCCCCTCAAGGGGTGAATGGTCTCATCCTTCCTTACCCATACCTTATTTATCTGAGAAGCATGTAAAAATAAATAATGACTTCTAAATTACCAAGTGTGTGTTCGTGTACAACAAAATATCTTAAATACAGAAAATAAAAGAGACAGGATATTTGTTGACGAAGTGAAAACTCAATGAAGAGAAAAACCACTCTGAGGCAGCCAAACCCAGGAACTCCTTTATCGGAAGACAAAGCTAGTTACAAAGCACTCGTACTCATATACCCTCGCAGTAGTCATACATTTAACAACACATACTTATACGTGAACGCTTCCCAACCAAGTCTTCCACTTGAATGGGTCTTTTATGGATTCCGTTACCTTAGGGCTCCTCCCTAAGATAGACTTTACACAAAACCAAATATGCACACTGGCAACGGCATGAGTGCTAGCGGATCTTCAAATCTCCCTAAACACCCTCTCAAAGCTATAAGGAATTTACTACTGAATTCTTTAGAAAACACATGCCTAGAGGTCTCTATTTATAGGCTTTAGAAAACCTAATTCTACTCAAAATTGGAGTCCTCTAGGTGGCGTCTGGACGGTAAGCAAAGGGCGTTTGGACGGTCAAATGTTTCCGTGTCAAAAAAGGAATTCTGAACCTACCTGAATTTCTGGCGGCCTTCCGAATGCTACTCTCTTTCCGTCTGGACGGTGGGCTATCCGAATGTTTCTATTGGCTATCCAGATGTTCAAGTTGTATCATTTTTCCTTAGCTTTCCATCGACACCAATTTCGTCTCAATCTAATACTTGAGCAGAGAGTTATGATGAAAACACTGAGACGTATGCAGAAATCTTATTGGAAACTTGAAAAGCATCTAGATGGTGTTGCCCTTCCGTTCGGACGGTTGTTGTTTCCCAATCCTTGTCTGAACATGAAACTCAATTTCTACTCAGACTCTAAATAACATTTGAACGGTATAACCATGTCGTTCAGACGGATCTACTCGAATGCTGGAATCTTCTTGAACTTTGAAGAGCGTCCGGACGTGTTGCCATGTCGTCCGGACGGATGCAATTGCACTATTGAAGCGTCTAGACACTGATGGGGTCCGGACGGTATTGCCACCTCGTTCGGACGTATATGGGAACTTGGGATCCGACTGATTTGACTTGGAAGCTGAACAGAATCTTTCTTGAACACTTGAAATAGCCTTCTTGAAGCTTGTGACACTACAACTTGTCATAATGAGGCTTTTTCCATATTAGAGACATAAAATCTAAATACTGTGAAGATTCTGAAATATACGGCATCTCTGTTAAAGTAGCAATTACATAGCAGTGTTTTTGTCAGACAAAATGTAGCTAATACAAAATACTAACAAACTCCCCTTTTGGCCATTTTGAGACAAAATCACTTTGACTGGTTTAAAAATACATTCTAGGTCCAAATATAAAAATACTCCTCATTTTTGTCTCAAAAGGACAAAGGGTAAACAAAGTATTTAGAGAAAAACACAATTACTAAAATCCATGAAAAATTAAATTGACTTCTACAATAAAACAAGTGTGTGTGTGCACAATGTGTTAACAAAATAATGCGGAAAATAAATAACACAATATTTTTGTTAAGAAGTGGAAACTCAAGATGAGAAAAACCACTCCGGGGCAGCCAAACTCAGGATATCCACTATTATGAAGACAAGACTAGTTACAAGATAGTAGCACTCACATACCCCTGATGCAGTGGTCGTACCTTCCACTCTAACGTGTAGCCTAACACGAACTCCTCCAAACCAGGTCTCCTACCTGAAGGGGTCTTCAATAGAATCCTTTACCTTAGGGCCGACCCATAAGATAGACTTCAGTTTAAGCGCAGCAACAGCACACACAGTAACGGCTTTAGAGAGAACAATTCAGCTCAATAACCTCACAAACTAATTCTCTAAGCACTAGTGGAATTCAATACCGAAATCTTGCAATTTTCAAGCACAGGGGCCTCTATTTATAGGCTGAGGGCTCAAATGAGCGTCTGGCTTGATAAAGCTGGGCGCCATCCGGACAGACAACTGTACGATCAAAATTCCAAAAATTTCGCTGAAGATCTTTCCTGTTTGAGTGCCGCATCCGGATGGTGAGGCACTGTCATCTAGACAGTCGCACGTCCGCTGCAAGTAATTTTCTTTTAAAGGCTTTGCGCGTCCGGACCAGGAGGATGGCCGTCCGGACGGGTGATCTACTGCACGTAATTTCCAAATTGATCATACGCGCGTCCAGACCATGGTAGACTGGCGTCCGGACGGTTGAGTTTGAATTAGGAACTTACCTTAAGGAGTAGCGCGTCCGGACGGGAATCCACGTCGTCTGGACGGGAATCCACGTCGTCCGGACGGTTGCGGTAATCTTCCCATATCTGGTTTTGGAAAGAAAATCTGAAGCTTGGTCGAACACTGAGAGTCGTTCGGACGGGCTGCTAAAACGTCCAGACGGATGCAATTGGAGCAGTTCGAAGCTTCTCGACACAGAGGAAGGTCCGGACTGAAATCCACGTCGTCTGGACGGATGATGCTTTAGTCTGAATAGACTTCCTTGAAAACTTCACAGAATCTTCTTGAAGAACATAGCTGAAGAGTAGACTCTGGATAAATCGGCGTCCCTGTGAAAACAGCAACATTACATAGAAGTGATTTTGTCCAACAGAATGCAGCCAACCCAAAAACTAACAAACTCCCCCTTTGGCTATTCTAGGACAAAAATCACTTGACTGGTTAAAAATACAATCCCAGTCCAAATCAAAAATTACTCCTCCTTTTTGTCACAAAGGGACAAAGGGTAAAACAGAGTAATGAGAAAAACCACACAACAATTACTCCCCATCAATGTCTCAGAAGTACAAGGGTAAACAAAGTAATAATATCCACAGACAAAAAGGTTCTAAAATCCTAATCAATAGGAAATTAGAGAAGAGTCTGCAAGTGGCCCAAAAGAGAGGAACAAAAATCCTCCAAGTATCAAATCCTGTTGATCCACTGAAATCAAGTAACGGAGAGAAATCCGTATAAAAAGCTGGATTTGTACTACTTCAGCTTCTAGCTCAGGAAGCCGGGAACCATGGACTAAAAAATATTCAATCTCTTGAATTTGCAAAGCCTAAAATTGGTCATCCTCTAAGCAATTGGTCTGCAAGATAACTGACGAGATTCACCACTGAACCTATTGTAGATCTGAAGGAATGCTACGGAAGGCTCTGCATGAGCTGGGGGGAAAAAGCTCATCTTAAATCCTGGGACCCTTGGAAATTTTGAACATATGACGTCAAACAAAATTAATTTTCCAAAAAATGCATCTGTCAAACACTGTGCTGGGAGCTAGGAGTGTACAAACGGTTATAACCGGCGGTTATTAGCTAAAACTGCTAACCGCCTAGCGGTTATTGAATTTTACCAACCGCAACCGCTAACCGCCTAGGCGGAGGTGGTTATTTTTATAACCGCCGGTTAGCGGTTATTGTCTCAATAACTGGCGGTTTTAAAACCGCTTTTCAACTTGAATTTTGGGCTAGTTTTGGGCCGGTTTTGGACCAATTTTGGGTTGGTTTTGGGCCAATTTTTGGCCCATTTTGGGCAGATTTTTATTTTTCAAAAAAAAATTTAATACTTTTTAAACCTTTTGCCTTTTCCTTTTGGTACAAAATTAACAAACCTAAATAAAAGTCCAAAATATTTATTAAAAAAAAATACAAATCCAAAATATTTATTAAAAAAAACACAAATACAAAACACAAACAAATAGCCACATAACCAAATGACCAAATCCAAATCATTACAAATCCAAAACCAAAAATGAAAAATATTCAGTTCATCAGATTCTTCCAGGAAGCAAAAATGACTCCTTACTTCAACCTCAGGCTCCACTGGATCCTCGTATTTGCAGCCAAATATTTCGTAAGGCACATTTTAAAAAGCTTATTGAAAATATACAGTTCTAGAATCAAAGACTCAAGCTCCCTATGCACAAGCATAGAAATATGCACAAAAATAATTCAATTAAAAATGGCTATTGGGCTAAAGGCTAATGTCTGGACCCCAGATGCAGTAACTACAACTGCAACAATGGCAAATCAATAGAGAAATTTCAGAACATGAAAGAAAATCATCAGATCTGAAATGATAAAAGCCCCAAGCCAAATCAAGTGTACAAGCACATAATATGTCACAGATCTATGATCCACAATAACAGATATGTCTATGGATAACAGAAAATCATCTGATAAAATAGAAAGCAGCATTAAAATTTTAAAAGAATGCTCACCTGAAACCAAGAATCCGAAGGCGAAGACGCAATGTGAGAGAATGGCTGGAGAACGACGAAGGCGAAAGGCAGCGAAAGGCAGTGAGACTGAGAGAGAACGGCTGGAGATTGGATGGTAGATGAAATTGAAAGTTTCAACTTTCAAACCCTAGGTCCCTAACGGCGCAAGGCTGAAGTGCTGAACTTGTTGAATGAAAAATGAAAATGTGAAATACTGATTAGTGATTCAGTGAAATGAGTGAATACTGAAGTTAAACGGCGTCGTTTTGGTATTTTTAAATACGAAAAAGACGCCAGCCAACCATCCCCTTGCGAGTCGCACATGAGTATTATTATTTTTTATATATTTTAATTTTTAATATATATAATATTTTTTTAATTTTTATAATATATATAGAAAAGCAGTTAGCGGTTATTAACCGCTTTTCGCAAACCCTATAACCGCTAACCGCCACCGCCTAGGTGGTTATTTATAACCACTTTTGATAGCGGTTATACGGTTATCGGTTATAAGCGGTTAGCGATTTTAAAGCGGTTATAACCGCTCCGTTTGTACACCCCTATTGGGAGCCGTTGGATGTCGTATTCCTGAACCAAAACCAATCAGAAATATCTCCAAAAATACCATTAGATCCTGTTAGTTCCAAAATTAATGTGGTATTTACGACAGCTGACAAATGGATGCCAAAGAATTACAAAAACAAAGATCGCAATCCAAATGAGCCAGATATATCAATATCAACCCAACACACAGACATAATAGGATTTTCATGCACACTATCTCAAGAAAATATCCCAACAAATATTCCAATATTCTAAAAGTACAAAAACTTAAAAGAATAACAGAAGACACAATGAAAATCATGGGATGAGAAGAGATGTGCAAAGAATGCCAAAATCTCGGGAGAAATCCACGAGAAAAACACACAACATGACATGATAAATCAATAAAAAATGCAAAGATGTGTGTCTAGCAAAGAAAGAGACGCAAGTCTTAAACCTGTAGAGATTCTATTTGGACATGTCACTTAACAATCCGTATGGCAAGACTGCGCTTGTCCGGACATATGTATAGGTCCGTCCGGATGCTTCACACTGAAAATCAGAAACTTTGAGGAAAATTTGCAGAAAAATATTTTTCCCTAAATTTAGCTTCAGAACACGCATATATAATCAACTGATAAATCAGTCAAATAGCATTGCAAAAATATGCAAAGAGATAAATGAGAGTTGAGTATTCAACAAGCACAAATTTCCCAGCAGATAGAAATTTTAAATAGATTACTTAACTCATGCAATGCGTGTGTGTGTGTGTGAAGACTTTTCCCAAACGGTATGAATTTAACTGATATGACAAAAAGCAACTAGATTTTCTAGACAAGAGAGAAAATCAATGAAAGATCAGTCAAAAGTCAAACCTTATAAAGTACTAGGGCCTAGCCACCCTCATCTGATACACTCCCCCTAAGATGCAGCACCTAATTGTTTTACTTGTACCATGAATGAAAAGGTAAAATTTTACTTGCACCATGAAGGACAAGGCATAAAGCTAATTCAGCACAAAAGCAGTGAATATAAAAGCATATAACACAAAAAATTGAAGAATTACTACTTGATGCCAGAATGCCAGAATTTTTAGGTTCTAGGTTCAACTAGCATTTGGTCAATTTGGCCATCTTATCAAAAACCTATTCTCTTATCTAGAATTTCTAGAAGCAAAAAGTCAGATAAGGAAAAGATGTACCTTAGGGGGAGCCTTAGATAGTGCACATTTTCATCTCATGAGGAAAGTAACTATCTATCATTAAGATGCAATAGGAAAACTTAGCAGATATCATGCATAAACTCTCAATCATATATAAGCATATTTAATCAATGCACAATGAATTGAGATATCAGGCAAAAACACATGCAATATCTAAAAAGCTATCAAGAGAAAAAAAATAAAATTATGCATCTTCTCCCTTTTTTTTTTGTAGAAAAATGAGACAAAAAAACAACAACAAAGACATGCTTATGGAAAAGGAAATGACATCTATTCCCAGCATGTAAGGTAAAGCCAAACCTATTATCATAAAGAGAGGTTTAGAAATACTAAGACAGAAAAGCAGCCGCCCGACGTGCTTTAACTGTCATCCCCCAAAAAAAATATCTGTAGATGTTTCTCTAGACAACAAGAGAAAAATATGGGGATAGAATAAATGGTTCCTCAAACAGAATGCAAAGCATGAATCAGATATGACAAGATAGACAATGTAATGCAAACATACCTGACATGCCCTAGGATTTAGGAACCAAAATCCTAGGCATGGGAGACATCACCTACTAGGTGAGTCCACTCCCCCTTAAAGGGTGAATGGTCTCATCCTTCCTTACCCATACCTTCTCTACCTGTGAGGCAGGGGTGTGAGCCATGTCCCAATTGATCAGTCTGACTAGAACATTCTTCATCATGTTGACAAGCCCTTCATTGGTCTGATTCTTCTTGGGCTTGTGAGGCTTCACTTTGAAGCATTCGGCTTTGATGTGGCCATACTTACCACAGTGATGGCATGAGGGAGAATCCCTTTGAGGATAATGTCGTTGTTGCCAAAAAGCATGATGAGGCTTGAAAGGTTTAGAGCTAGACTTACTTGTCTTTAGCTCTGTTTTCTTGATAAGAGGCTGCTGATGTCGGATCTGAGGGCAGTGTGGCCTGAATTGTCCAGAGACACCACAATGATAGCAGGTAGGCTGACTTTGTTTGCTGAAATGCTTCTTGAAGAGCTCTGCAACTTAAAGATTAGCATTTTCACAATCAACAAAGTCCTTACCTCTTTGAGATATATGCCCCTCCTATGGGGCGGGACATATTTATCTGAAGAGGTTTTCTCAATAACGCCCTTTTTGAAATCCTCCTGCTTCTTCCAAGGTCTGTGGGATTTTAACAAATAACAATTTGGTCTAATATGACCAATTTTCCTACAATTATGACAAATAGGAACAAACTTACCTTGTGTTCTTGAATCCTTAGAGTTAGGCTTCACATAATTTTTCAAGCAATAATTTTCTAAACAAGCTGCATCTACTATCACAGGCTTAATATCAATAGAATCTAATTCAAAATCATAAGCATGTGAAGTAGAAGTACTCATATCATCAACAATTAAAGCAGGCTTGTTAGAAATATCTGAGTGAATACAAAGCATGCTCTTCAAATTATCACTTGAGAATTTTTTAAGAGATCTTCAGATTCTTTTAATTTATTCTCAAGTGTATCAATAATGTCAAATAGCAAGGTATTCTCAGATCTCAAAGAGTCAATCAAAGCATGTGATTAAGATAATTGAACAATCAAAGACTCTTTTTCTTGCTTCACCTTTTTAAGCTCTTTATGAGAAACTTTAGAATGTTGAACATTCTTCAATTTATTAAAAACCTTAAAGAGCTTAACATCAAGATCCTCATTAGATAACTGAGAAGAATTCATGATTAAAGATGTAATAAAAAAAAAATAGAAGTCACAAAGAGATGAGGATCACACTCAAGAAATAAATCCTTAACAGAGTGTACCAGCTCTGATACCAATTGAAAAATGAAATTGACTTCTAAAATAAAGCAAGTGTGTGTGTGCACAATGTGTTAACAAAATAATGCGGAAAATAAATAACACAAGATTTTTGTTAACAAAGTGGAAACTCAAGATGAGAAAAATCACTCCGGGGCAGCCAAACCCAGGATATCCGCTATTCAGAAGACAAGACTAGTTACAAGATAGTAGCACTCACATACCCCTGATGTAGTGGTCGTACCTTGCACTCTAATGTGTAGCCTAACACGAACACCTCCCAACTAGGTCTCCTACCTGAAGGGGTCTTCAATGGAATCCTTTACCTTAGGGCCGACCCCTAAGATAGACTTCAATTTAAGTGCAGCAACAACACACACAGCAATGGCTTTAGAGAGAACAATTCAGCTCAATAACCTCACAAAATAACTCTCTAAGCACTAGTGGAATTCAATACCGAATTCTTGCAATTTTCAAGCACAGGGGCCTCTATTTATAGGCTGAGGGCTCAAATGAGCGTCTGGCTTGATAAAGCTGGGCGCCGTCCGGATGGTGGTCATAGGCCGTCCGGACGGACAACTGTGCGACCGAAATTCTAAAAATTTTGCTGAAGATCTTTCCTGTTTGAGAGCCGCATCCGGATGGTGAGGCATTGTCGTCCGGACGGTCGCACGTTCGTTGCAAGTAATTTCCTTATAAAGGCTTTGCGCGTCGGAACCAGGAGGATGGTCGTCCGGACGGGTGATCTGCTGCACACAATTTCCATAACTGTCATACGCGTGTCCGGACCATGGTAGACTGGCGTCTGGACGGTTGGGTTTGAATTGCAAACTTGCCTTAAGGAGTAGCGCGTTCGGACGGGAATCCACATCGTCCGAACGGTTGCGGCAATCTTCCCATATTTGGTTTTGGAAAGAAAATCTGAAGCTTGGTCGAACACTTAGAGTTGTCCGGACGGGCTACTGAAACGTCCGGACGGATGCAAGCTGGAGCAATTCGAAGCTTCTCGACATAGAGGAAGGTCTGGACGGGAATCCACGTCGTCAGGACTGATGATGCTTTAGTCTGAAGAGCGTCCGAAAGGTTTTTTACGTCGTCCGAACGGCTGATGCATTGGACAGCTGGGTGTGCGGACGGTATGACACGTCATCTGGACGGCTGGCAGAGAACGAAAATAGACTTCCTTGAAAACTTCACAGAATCTTCTTAAAGAGTATAGCTGAAGAGTAGACTCTAGATAAAGCAGCATCCTTGTGAAAGCAGCAACATTACATAAAAGTGATTTTGTCCAACAGAATGCAGTTAACACGAAAACTAACAATCCAAAACAAGACTAATAGTATAGTGTCTCATCAAAAGCTTGAATAAACACAAGAGGACACCTCATCACATCTCCAGAATTTGAGCTACTTCGGCTTCTTACTTTTAAAGTCATGAAACATAGACTGAAAATCTTCAATCACTTAAGTCTTCTAGCCCGAAACTGATCGTCCACAGAATGAAATCCTCTAAACAATTGGTCTACAAGATGATAAAGAAGATTCACCACTGAATCTCTAACTAGTGCAAATCTAGAGGAAGAGGTTATGGAAGACACTATATGAGCGGGAGGAACGAGCTTATCTAAATTTTGAGATCTCTGTGAAAAATAAAATTGACTTCTAATTTACCAAGTGTGTGATAGTGTGCAACAAAATATTTAAAATGCATAATTTAAAAGAGACAAAAATTTTGTTGACGAAGTGGAAACTTAGTTAAGAGAAAAACCACTCCGAGGTAGCCAAACCTAAGATTTCTACTATTCAGAAGACAAAGCTAGTACATAGAAAGTAACACTCACATACCCCGATGCAGTGAACGTTCCTATTACTTTGACATGAAACCCAACGTGAATATTTCCGAACCAAGTCTCCTACTTGAAGAGGTCTTCAATGAAATCCTTTACCGTAGGGCTCCTCCCTAAGATAGACTTCACATGAACCAAAAGGCACACAGTGGTAATGGCTTGAGAGCTAGGGAATCTTCAAATCTACCTAAACACCCTCTCAAAGCTAAGAGAATTCAATACTGAATTCTTAAGAAAACACATGCCTAAAGGCTTCTATTTGAAAAAAAAAATAATGACTTCTAAACAACCAAGTGTGTGTTCGTGTGCAACAAAATATCTTAAAGAGGCAAGATATTTGTTGATGAAGTGGAAACTCTGTAAAGAGAAAAACAACTCCGGGGCAACCAAACCCAGGAAATCCACTATCAAAAAACAAAGCTAGTTACAAGACACTCGTACTCACATAACCCTATGCAGTAGTCATACCTCTAACTCTGATGTTTAACCAAACACGAACGCTTCCCAACTAGATCTTTCACTTGAAGGGGTTTTTGATAGATTCCTTTACCTTAGGGCTGACCCCTAAGATAGACTTCACACGAACAACTGAGCACACATTGGCAACGGCTTGAGAGCTAGCGGATCTTTGATTCCCCCTAAATACCCTCTCAAAGCACTATGGAATTCACTATCGAATTCTGTACAAAACACTAGCCTAGAGCCCCATGTTTATAGGCTTAAAGAGACCTCAAAAACTGCTGAGATTCAAACTCTGGCTGGCGAGCGTCCAGACAGAAGTTAGCCACGTCCGGACGGTTTTCTGCGACATCCTTTCAGAAATAGCGTAATTCTATCTTTATCGTGTTCACGTCCGGACGGCTTGATCGAGCGTCCGGACAATCTTCGCTAAAATCCTTTCCGCATTTGAATGGAACTCTTGAATATTCTGAAATACTGGACATCGTCCGGACGGTTTGCAAAGACTTCCCAAACAGTGTTGACTTCTTAAATCCAACTCCTTGTTGAATACTGATTGACCTGGCGTCCGGACGGTGTTGCTCTGACGGCCGGACGTCTTCATCTTTATCTGCTGGACACTGAGGAGCGTCTGGACGCCTTCAAAGGCACGTCCTGATGGTTGCACAGGAACCGGTTGTTTTTGTCTTGGATATTGCAAGGACTTTTCATGGACATCTTTAAGAAGCTTGTGATCAGTTATTGTCTTTAATTTGATCATTGTCTGGATACATGCAGATTCTGAATTGAAAACCGACCATCCTGTTAAAACGCAACCATTACATAAAGTGTTTTTGTTTTATCAAGAATGTAGCCAATATAAAATACTAACAAACTCCCTCTTTGGCCATTTTGGGACAAAAACACTTGACCGGTTTGGAAACACATTCCCGGTCTAAAAACCAAAAAATACTCCCCCTTTTTTGTCACACAATGACAAAGGATAAACAGAGTATTAATTAAAACCATAAGTGTTTAAACAAAATGTCAACACAATTTTAAAAATTGTTTACATACAAGTAAACAATAAAAAGAACAAAAAAAAAAATCAGTCCTCATCATCAGCCTTGTGGTAATGGTACTGCAAGCACTCACGGATGTCAATCTAACATTGTTCCACACACTCTCCAATTAGATTAACTTCACGCTGGATAGTTCCCATGGATGACATCAACTGAGAAAATACAGCCTCTATATCGAAAGAAGGGGCACAGCCTGGGATGATGATGATGCAGCTGGTGCTGGTGGAACTAGTGGAGGTTGAGGAACACCTCCATGAGCCTCATGCCGCAACTGGGCATTAGACTTCATGAGAGTCTGTATGCCAAGGGGATCTGGTATCCGTGAGCGGGGCTCCGAATCTGAAATATCTGGCATGACCTGAAGGCAGATTTAAGTGATCAGAAACCCAAAAGATACACTCGTGTTCTTCTCATCTCGAACCTCGAGCATAGTGTGGAAGATGTGCTTGCACAAGCAAAAAGGAGTCTGCATCACGATGGCATATAGAAGGGCGGCCTTCTTAAGAGTAAGCACACTCCGCCAAGCTTGAGGCCAAAGGTTTGTGACAACAACCTTTGCTAAGAATCGGTGCATGGGAGCAAAGGCACCGATGTTGATTTGGGAGTGTGACTTGTTTAGAAGTCATATTTTATTTTCACCTTTTAACTAAAGTAGTTTCATGTTGAGGTTGTCGTGTGACTGACAATATTACGTGCTCGTAGTATACATATAAGGGAAATCCGAGATAGACATAATCTACTATTGGTATGAGGATTGAGTGAAATCAATTCCCTATCCTTTTCATTCTATAAATCTCTCCATTTTTAATTCTCTTTAGTTCATGTCAGCTTAGTGTTAAAATTAAAACAAAATATCTTTGTCAAAAGTTTAATTGGATAATGTCTTAGATATTTCATAACCTAAACAACCCTTAATCCTTGTGGTTTAACACCCTCACTATAGAACAAAGACTCATACTATTGCGAGTGGTTATAAATATTTAAAATCTACGTAGTTGTTGAAACCGATAAAGTTTTTAGAACAAAAATCATTTTTTAATCATCGGTGAAAACTTCTACTAATACCTATTAGTCGAATTCTTAGAGGAAACGTCTCTCATCGTTCAGTAGTTGTCTTGGTTGTCTCCTCACTATGGTGTCTTCCTCTTAGTTGTAGTTATGCCACTTCCTTGAATTGATCTCATACAATGCGCTCGTGCTCTTCCAATTGTCGCGTAGACGATAACGTTCACTTCTTGCTCTAAAGATACTCGTGTGACTATCGAACTTATGATCTTCTAGCTGATTTGTCATCTCCTCTGAGGTGGGTACAACTCCTATGAAGTTTCCGATCCCTATTATGCTGGTTGATCGTGCTCTTCAAGATTTGAGCCTCCTTCGATGCATCCTAAGAATACGTAATCGCCTCTCAAAAGGACGATTATTAGTCTACCCACTCGAGAAACTCTCTTACATCGCTCATAGCCTAACATACCCTTGTTAGACTTTTCTAAAAGACTTAAGAGACTCAACACTTAGCCCTTACCATTACAGTGTCACCAACAAGTGGCCACGCATACGTTTTAACCTAAAGGTTCGTACTCTACCTACATGACTCTACATACATGGAAGAGACAAATGAATTTGTTGTACTCGAATCTATTGAGACGCATGCAACACTTCCGAGCAAAGGAAGAGGTCATTGTCTAGGTGGCATGGCTTGTCTACATAGAACTATGCCACGCAAACAACACAAATTATGACAGATGCATTACAAGAATCATGCAATGCGCCCAAGTAACTTTGTTTAAATTTTCTTATCTTCGTTGAAGCTTTTAAAATCCTAAGGCTCTTTTGTTACACTTAGACTCTTACACAATCCTAGACTTCCACCTTTCCTAACAACCCTAGAGCTAACTGCTCTAATACCATTTGCTGTGACGACCCACTTTTTTTTTTTATTTTTTTTTTATACAAATCATTTTGCATAATCATTATTCTCCTAAAATACAATGGATCATCACATTGGCATGACTATGTGTCACAAAGCTAACATATGATACAAACCTCATAATATGTACCTGGTAAATCAGAGTATAACATATATCTAACTATGCAGCGGAAAATATAAACCTAAATAGCAAAAATCGCAACTTATACATCTGTCACAAATAATTACAACAAATAGAGCCATTTAACCTCTATCTATTTAAGGCTTATCAACATATTAATTACTCAATAAGAATGGGTCGACAATACAAGTGTCATAGGCGACACGAGCCATAAACCAAACCTATAAAATAGTGAACCCTTGCGGTCTAGCAATTACGACCGTTGCAGTGAACTTCAATCATAACATCTCAAGTACTTTGCTACAAGACCATCAACTATGATTGGAGTATCTGCAGCCAAGAGAACATCTTCTACATAGTTGTAATGGTAGCCACATCCGCATAAGTGAAAGAATGAGTTCACCGTCTCAGCATGAAATATACCGAGACCTCAGTGATATTAAATTGACTGAGTTTTTGCAAAGAACCAACTTTTCCTTTGTAGTCTTGCGTACACTATAACAGTTACCAATTTTATAAACTTTTGTTTAAAAAATTCCAATAGCTAATACAGCAAATACCGACTAATAGAAAACATTTAAAGCATACTATGCAGTTGAGATTATACATAGAAGTTCCGTTGTTAGAAACAACTACATACATTCTCACCTACTATAATACTTTTATGATTGATAACTCAATTGTACAAAGACCCAACGCTGCCAAACGTGATAACACCGTGCCTCAAGGCATTACGACTTCATGCCCACGAAACAACAGTTGATCATGCGAGTACTAGGGTAAGTGTAACGCCCCGCTTTTACACAAAACGTAAGTGAAAATTTTCGAATTTTCACGTGACATTACTAACTTATCAGAGGTAAATATTGGCAACGCAATATATGCAAATGTAATACAGACTTGGAAACGGATTTACACTTCAGAGCTTCTACTAAAATGCCTCAAAATATATAATAAGCCAGTTAGTATAATTATACAAACAGTAGTAGTAGTTATGCCTCACAGGGCAAGATAGTCATACAAGCCAAAATATCTACATATAACTGTAGAATTATAAATATTGTCTTGAGCTAGGTTAGATGAACTACAACTGGGTAGTTCCCAAAAAGATAGGCTGTCCAGCCTTACAAAAATTGAATCAGGAACCATTTAAGAGTCGGGATAGTCCTGATATTCTTCTTCTTCATAGCCTGAATCATTACACAATACAGAGAGAAGACAGTAACATAAAACACTAAAGTGAGTCCATTGTTTCCAATAATAATATGAGTGCTAATTTATTTAATTAATGCAACACAATGCAATTGCCATATAATCACATGTATATGCAACATATAATCTATGGTCGCGAATCATAGACATAAATTGAATATATACATAATTATAAAGTAATGACAGTTTTAAATGCAAAGTTTTAGATAATTCCCTTTTTCCACTCCTCTGTTGGCGTAGGCACGGTTAGCATCTTATTTGAAGCCTGGGCTTCCTCACTTAAGTTATAATATTTACATATTATAAGTTAATAAATCCAAACACACATATATTCCGACAAAGTTACACACCCATTTCTTACTATATATATATCACATATCAAAACCTCAACACACACATATTCACACTTATATTTTCTCGATCCATTTTAAACACAATTCACCCATTCCAACTTACTTTTCTCATGTAGTAAACACTCACCCACATGCATACACATATACTCATATGTCCATAATATAAGTTAGCAAACTTCTCACACAATGTACATAATCAAAGCAAGGGCAAATCATAATCTCAAAATAACAATAGGACTACTTGTTCTTTAAGAAGTTCAAGGGAGAAAATACTCACCAAAGCTTCTCTAAAGATTCAAAGGGTGGAGAAGAGTTGCTGTCCAACAGAAAATTCTACTTATAAAGCTTGATTTTTAGTCTAAAAACAAGGCCAGTTTCTACTTAGACTTTACTATTTATTTTGTGATGGAATGAGGGTGATTTGAGGCTTAAATTTGGCTTGCTAGGTGCTGGAAAGTAAGGTGAAATGAGAGGATTTTCGTGTTATAGCTACTGCACTAGAACAAGAGAGAGTTTGAGCTGAAACTTGGTTTTCTTCTTCATGAAAATCAACTTCTCATGCATCCTATATATAATGGTCTTGAATGGCTGAGATCAAGCCAACAAGAAGACACTCCAATGGCCAGATTTGAGCCAAATAATCCTCCAAATTCGTAGCCCAAATCTCTTAGGTCACTATTCCACATCTTTAGGCATTGATTGCATGATATCTATGGAAATCTTGTTAGCTTTGAACCAAATTGGGCTAACTAGACTAACTAAAAGGAGGTATGATCGTGTGGTCCTAAGAGCAAGGTGTGGGTCCAATTAATCCTCGCTGTTCAACGGAAACTGCGCTGCACTGGGTAAAGTCGCTCGATTAACCATAAAGTCGCTCGATCGATTCTATCTAGCCGCAAATTTTAAGTCGCTCGATCGATCCACTATTCGATCGATTGACATCGCTTCCAAAGTCGCTCGATCAACTTTGATCGATAACTTTTACTAATCCAACTCTCTACATGCATAAATATATAATTTTATTAGAATAATAATAATTCTTAAGCCTTATACTTATGCATGCACGTATTTTTATTTATGCGACAATAACTTAAGTATGGTGTTTTTCTCGGGTATTACAGTAAGACCCTAATATACAAGCACGTCTTGCTGATGAACCAATGACAATCGGCCTACCTACTCCCAAAACACTAGATACCCCATCCAGTAGTGTAAACATCTAAGTATATCAAGCTTAAAACGATGATGTCTTGCTTTTCGATACAAAGATATCATCATTCCACGAATACGGGTAACACCGAATCCCAGGGCATTACGGCTTTGTGCCCTTGAATGCCAGTTAATCGTGCGAGCACTAGAGTAAGACTCTAATATGCAAGCACGTCTTGCTGATGAAGAAATAGCATTCTGCCTACCTACTCCCAAGACACTGTATTACTTATATCCGAACAACAAGAATACCCATGTACATCCAAGTTCAATGTCCTCAAATCATGCAACTAGTCGATAGAAATATACATATGTTCTTTTCCATTAAAACTCATATGCATACTAATTCACCTAGCAAAACTACGATATATATATATATATATATATATATATCATGAAATCAACATACACAAACACACTACGATATATGTATGCATATGCAAGTCCCCAGATCCCCTGGCTCGAGTAACTAAGTCCCTGACTCAAATCATCGAGTCCAAGACTCAAACCACCGAGTCCCAAACTCAATCACCGAGTCCCAGACTCAAATCACCGAGTCTTAGACTCAAATCACTGGGTCCCAGACTCAAGTATCCGAGTCCCAAGATTGTGTAACCACGCCCCAATGCAATATGCTTCAAAACAATTTGTGATAACACTCCCAAATCCACAAACATACCATAACACCAATTTTCCAAACACCAATTACAATATTCAATTCTCCCAAATATCTTTGATACGTTCAACATACTTGAAAATAGTCAAATCATCCAAAACGGATATATTCAACATACAGTCCGTTTGGATTTATAAAACAACATATATTTTGTAATTCTATAATATATGAAAGTAGTTTTCTTAGTGAGTAAAATACTCACATTGGCTGCATTGGACTCTTGACTCGAATAATCCTTTGGATTCTAGTTACTCGAACTCTACATTGGAGAGCCAATTAAAGTCTTCAATCCGAATACGGTCCTACAAACATCGGTAACATTAGACTATGCTATTGAACCTATACTCTATGACACATAAGCTACCCACTTGCTAACACGTCACGTTACCCATTTCTATGACTAGTTAGATACCTTGATTACTATTATGTTAGCCATTAGTTTTAGGTTCATATTGTATCTTGTTTATTAATACTAAGATGTACTTACTATTTTCATTAGCTTATATATTATTGTTGTATCACATTATTATTATTAACCCTTTAATGGCTTGCTACTTATTTACTAAATTAACAATATATATTTAACCAATATACATGCATATGTATATAATATATACATATTACACGTACAATGCTTAACAGTCATAAACCGAATTCGATGATACACTTAAGCACTTTGTATTAATGGATGGGTAAATAACTTACTTAGTTACCAAGGTGAGGACTTAAACACTAATTGATAATTCGTTCTTTTTATTTTTAACTCCAAATGAAACACAATAAAGAATCTAACTTTAATCGGTTCAACTTCATCCAACACATAGCCAAAATCCTTATTTACATATCAAGACCAACTTCTCTCTCAAGTGGGAATAACCCCATATCTTCAACCCAAAATATCATAGTAATTATCATCACTAAACCACCATTTACTTTCAAAATCCATTATACTTCATAATCCAATTTTCACCAAAGCCTAATGCATACTCATCAATTTTTACTATGAAAACCAACTCTCAACAATTTACACGAAGACTAGAATTTTAATACATAATCTAACATAATTCCATCGTTCAAGCATTAGACCTAGAATTCACCCTATTTCAACACAACAATGCTCCATAGGAAACAATGAATATCATTTTGGATTCAACCCTTAAATCAACTACCTAATCCACATTGATGAGTGCAAAATATTGTATAATTGGGCCCCTTAATTTATATTTGTTAAACCCTTAGTTTTGTTATATTATAATACTTTTTGTTAGTTTTGGTATTTTAGTGTTTTGCAGGTCTTTGAGAAATAATGTCGTTATTTTTGTGGAATTTACATAAAGATGCAAGGAAGGTCCAAATCAATTTTATCTTTAGACTTGTGGAGACCAAATCAAGCACATCTCTCCCTCCATAATGGGCAGCAGCTCTACACGTTATTGGCAAAAAGGTTTTGGAAGAAAATCCTTCAAATTCCAAGATTTTAATGAAGTGGCAAAATCCTTTATTTATGGAAAGAATCCAGATTGAGCATGTCACTTTATTTTCATCATAACTTTCGGCTCAAGAATCGGATTGCGTTGAATTTGGTGGCGTTGGAAAGCTAATGAAAAATGAAATATATAAGTCAGAAATATGTTTTTCTTATTTCGGACTTTTACTATGCCCAAATTGCCCTGCAATAAAAGAGCGCAAATCTGTGCGGATATGGAGTCTTTTTCCTACTTGGTTGGAATTTCAAAGGATGTGTATGAGTAGGGGACCATATCATGCAGATTTTCTTTCCAAAGCAAATGCCTTTCATGCACAAGTTGATTTTCTTTCCATATACTCCTGGTGATGGACGTGTGGAGCACAAATTAGATTGACATGTCATGATTTCTTTCCATAATTTTTACCAAGACACATGGATTCAAGATCTGATTTATTTCCATCCTTGGGCTGCTGTGCAATTAATGCAAGATGTGATTCTTTCCTTAGCTAGACCACCAAGAAAGTACCAAAAAGACCTTGCAAGCTCTTTAAATACCATGCTTTGTTCTTCCGAAAAAGGAGGAGAGGAGCGAAGGAGCACAGGAGAGCATAGAGACGCCAAGTTGGAATTTTATTTTCTTTGTTTTTAATTTATGTTTAGTACTTTGATTATGGAATTTATTTTCATAAACATGAGTGGCTAAACCTCTAGCTAGGGTTAGAGGTGAAGCCTAGTATTTTTATTATGTGTTCTTGAGACCATGTTGTTTGTTCTTCATAGATGAATGATTAAATTTTGGGGATGATTTTTTATTTGAGAGTAATTTAATGGGACAAGTTTATTTTGATTCATTATGATTTTTGTTTATATCAAATGCTTACTTTGTTTGATTTGATATGATTCGAAAATATATGGAATGCTTAATTTATTGTGTCATGTTTTTGAAATCAAATTCTCAATCAACCCATGTTTAATCTATTTTATATTTTTTTTATGTCTCATGAATATATAATAAAATACTAGGTGGATCCTTGAAACCCTAGTATTTTCAAATATTATCTTCAAAATCAAATTTATTTATTTTAGTTTTATAGTTTACTTTTTAATTTAAATTATATTCCTTTGCTCCACTTTCGAGTGGAAACCAAAAGCAAAAATTCATATTTTTTTATTTATTTTTCTTTTCTGCAAAATAGTAAGAATTATTCTCTCGTGTCTAATCATTCCTTGTGGATCGACCTCGGACTTACCGTGATTTATTACTTGCGAAAACCTACACTTGGGTTTGCACCCTTTGTGGTCCAACACACATATGACAAGTTCGGCTATTTCAACTCTCACGGCTAACACCCACACTCAACCAATCTAAATAAATTCAATCATTTAACATCAATGTCAACAATTACCCAAATCTGAATTTGAACTAATATAAGCTCCTATAAACATTAAACTTAGTCTCTAATAAATAACCACCAAGAACTAAACTTCATCAAAGAATCACAACTTACTAGGAATCAAACACATCCATGAAACCTAACAACAAAGATACACCCATATTTGCAACTCACATCCATAAACATAATACTCAATTTACAACTCCTAAAACCATATTTGGGTTCCACCAAAACAACATTATAGAAATCCAATCTAACATTCAACAACCTACAATAGAGTGTTAAACATAAGCTAAAACCACTAAAAACCAAAACTCCAAGAAACATGTACCATTCGGCCAACACCCCTCATGAAACCCTAGATTTCTTCCATCACAACAAAACCCAAATCAATCTCCATTTTCGCTTAGCATTAATCCTAAAATATAAACACAAACAATAACCCATAAAAACCCAAAGATTTTGACCTGAATCAAATCCCAAAGAGAACCCATCCAGTTTCAAGAGAAAATCTAAGGAAGATTCAACCAAATCAGGGGAAAAGGAAAAAGAGGAAATCTCACCTTGGATTTCTAGCAATTCGGTCTCTCGGTCTCTGTTTGTGCTCTTCGGTGTTCTTTCTCCTTTCTTCATTTCGGCTCTTCACTCTCTCGGGTCAGTATGTATGCGTGCTAGAGAAGATGAAGAGAAGAAAGGAGATGGGGAGAGAAGAGAGGAAGAAAAGAGAAGAGGAGAGCGTGATGCTGCTTCAAGTAGGGGGTGTATGCGTGAGACCGAGAGGGGAAGAGGAAGAAAGAAAGACAAAGAAGGAAGGGGCGACGGGTGGGGGAGAGAGAGGGATCCGGAAAAAGAGAGAAAAAGAAGGAAAAAGAAAGAGAGAAGAAGTGGCTATGTGTCATCTTGAGAGTGGTTGGGAGAAGATAGAGTAATCTTCTCCTACCCAATCCAGCGATGACACATGGCAAGATAGAATTTCCTTTTATTTAAAGCCCCCAACTACTATTAATTATAGTAGGACCCCATCTAATTTTATTTCTATCATTCATCAATTAATATTCGACCCCACATTTAATTTAACTACATTCTATTCATACAATTAATTATTTATTACTCTATGACTCATTATTATTATTATTCATTTCTATTGTTTTATCTTAAACTTATTTTAATTCAATAATATGAATATCACTTAAAATCTAATATTAGTCCATCTTATTTAATAAATATGACTTATTAATTGCTAAACTCCCTATTTAATTTATTGGTCTTTACATCTTCCCCTTCTTATAAAAATTTCATCCTCGAAATTGCAAACAACTCTTTGATTGAACTTGCTTACATGAAGCTACCTCAATGATCCTCAAAATAATTTGCATCCAACATTCTGTCTTTAACCTCAAGGTCATAACTAATCTTTACACTTGGCAATCCAATACTTCATTCATTTGAACTTTACATCATCCTTTACAATTTTCAATCACTTCAACTCATATATCACTTTACTACATACCACTTTACTCGTATCACTTGTCTCTTCTATGTATATATTCATCGTAAGTCTAAGTCATTTCATTAAGTCTCCCCTCCTTAGTTTCAAACTCATTATCCAAACTATGACTTAAGGTGAACCATTCTCATTCCTCTATACTATATACTTTATTTTATCCTTGGTGCCTCAATCTCTTAGTCATTGTGGCAAACTATCCTCAAAACTTTAGCTAGGAGATTCATCCCTTAAGCAACCTCAGCAACAATTTAATTGTTTCCCATGAATCTCCTTTATCAATTCCTAAAATCATAATGGAAAAGCTCCAATTGTTCTCAATTGTGATCCTCAAGACATCAAAGTTCTTGTGTGGGCTTATCAAGTGTCTCCATTATTCACAATTTCACTTATCCTCATGTGATATTACGATCTATTTCTCATTAAATCATAGGTACTATCACCTTTAAACAGGTAAAGCATTGAGATTTTCATACTCAACCTAACAACACTATGCCTCAACTTACTCCTTATTCATAATTGGTGGCTTATACTAGACATATTATCGATCCGATCCATTAACTCCTTACTATTTCACCGTCATCAATACATTCAAAACATAAATTTTCCTTAAATATCGGTTTCACCACCGCAAATGTGCTATGACACCCTTATTTCATCAAAGGTCAACTAGCAATTAACTAAGGTTTCCGCTTATAGTTTTGTTGGTCCAAAATTGGGGCGTTACAAATTTTTGGCTTCCCTAGAATCTCTTATCAAGCCAAATTCCTCCTACTAACTAAGCAATGTGCTATTAAAGGACCGCATGGCGTAGCTCTAACAAGGACTGTTTTCTTACTCATTTGGTTGAAAGCTTATGCATGTAAAAGTTGCATCAGTCTAAAACTTACTCCATAGGTCGAAGGATTGTTGTCATGTATTCTATTTTCCCAGTAGAAATCTAGACATGTAACGATATTTTGGCTAAATTTTAGTAAAGAATTTTATATAGTAATAATATAATTTTTTTTTATGAAATGCTTGATATTTTATTTGGTTGGAAGACGTGTTTGGTAATAGTTATAAATCATGTATTGTTGATGCGCTACAACTCAAATTAAAGCAAATAGGCCATTAGCGTCGACATATGATTTTAGTTCTAAAACTTGCAGTGTTAACCCAAAAATATTATCATCGTTGCTATTGGGTCATCCTTAATGTTGACGTTCATGATCAATAGTGGCGACTTGATCATTCGAGTCGACAAGTCGCCACTATTGATCAATAGCGTCGACTATTGGACTTTTAGTAGCGATATTTTTGTCACCACTAATGAGAGTATGTTTATTTATTTATTTTTGTAGTGGTTGTTTTTATGACATTTCTCAGCGCTTTTTTAGTACAGGGAAATGATCGGTTTTTGTAGTGGTGTCATAAGAGTCCCGTGAGGGAATGTATTCCATCAATAAGCCATCAATAGGCTTAGGTTAGAAGGTACCTCTCTACTAAAATATGTTTTCATATAGTTTCTATTCTTGATCATGATCTTTAATTCGCTGGAACAAATGTGATTGAACATATTTCTAAATCTTTTTCGGCACCTTATGTAACAGAACTGAAGTTCTGTTAAGATTCTAATGCAGATAAGTAGAAGAAAATGAGAAAGAAAGTAGAATGGACGAAGGAAAATGAGGAACTATATATATTATCTTGGCAATTCGAGTAGCCAAAGACCTCAAAGTTTATAGCAGTTGGAGCAGCCACGGCCTCCAAATGCTCACAATGAACAATTACAAAACAGTCGATACATACACTCGGCCTTTAATTTGCCTCTCTTTTTTATACAATTCAATACTCAGCTACTATCATAGCTAACTAACATAACTGCTAACTGTAAACTAACTACTTAACAGACCATGTGTCCCTTCATTCAACTACCATCTTGCAACTTCTACACTTGCCATCGATAGAGACGCACACTTCCCACTAATTGCCACCTCTGCTCTACATGTTGCAAGTACCTGCAGCCACGTGTAGTTTCACTCCTTCAAGCTTATTTTAGCATATATTATTATATGTAGTGTGCTAACATCCCGAACCACGCACGGTTTCACTATTGCATGTTTGAAGGACAAAAGAAAATTAAGAAAAACTTATTAGGTGAAGACAGTACACTGCGTGCTTCAACAAAGTCAGGCTAGCCAGCGCACACAACCATTTATAACATCACTTAATTGGGTCTACCCTTTGCATGCAAGATGCAAGAAATTCGTTGGCGAGGTTTTAGAAGGTACTATCAATTGACAATGGGCGAAATGGTCGGTGGAGCCGAATTATAAGAGAGCATCAAACATGTGGATCTCACCAATCGTACCCCTTAATACGTACAAAATTTTAGAGAGAGAGAGAGAGAGACGTCTCTCTCTTCTGTTTCGCCACTACGAATTTCCTTCTTCTTAAGGCCCGATCTCTCGGGCCCAATTTTGCATCTCAAAGTTTTTGGCCCCAACACTGGAGTATTATAGTTTGGGTTCTCGAAGCCCAAAAATTGTTTTAAAATAACTATGGAGCAAATCATAATTGAAAATTCTCAAATTAGAACTTTAAGTCAAATCCCACGTTCCAAAAGAAGCATTGAATTACTGTGGCGAAATCCAATTTTTGTTACATTTGGACATTTTTGGATAAGGTAAGGGATTCCCAATGATACGTAAGAAATGTACTAAGAGTATCTGTATGAAGCTTTCCAAATTTTCTTTAAATTTTGGTTTAAAAAACTACATTTTTGATTTTATTTGTCACTTTTAAAAAGTTTTCTACATCAAACTTTATAAAATTTTTGCCATTTTAATTAGATATTATTTTTTATTGGTTTTGATACCAACCATTTTTAACAACCCCTCCGCCTTAATCTCATTCCCAATCCCCTCCATCACGGACAAACCCATCTTTCTCATAAGCGAAATAGAAAAACATGAATAAACATACAGAAACCAAAATTAAACATAGAATCAACATAAAAATATCTTTCATGTCGAACCCATTTCCGATCAAATTAAAAAGCTTCACTCTCCCGGTCAGACCCATTTCCGATCAAACCCAGGCCATCTTTCCCAGTCAGACCCATGAATTAACAAAGAGAAAATAACATAGACCTTCCACTACTCCTTCCGAGAACATAAAGAGCAACTGCACTCAAACAACAACTGAGTCCGCCCCACGGAATCACCATCTTCAACCAGCTCCACCACAAACCAAGAGTTCAATACTGATGCTCTAAGTACTCATGTATTGTGCGTGCAAAAGTTATTTCTTCTTACTACGTTCTGTTATATATAATAAACTATCGTCATCTTTAAAAATTATAGAGCTATACGTATATCTAAAAGATGGATTATATGACCTTTGAAATGATTCGCTACAAGGAAAAATAGAACCTTCATACTAAGGGTAAGGATATGTAGAAGTTCCTGCCCATTTACATTTGAATAATAAAATAAAGGAACAATATTCTCTCTAAACTTTCAATCGAGGCAAAGTCTTTCTAAACTACTAAAAAATTATCAATGTCTCTCCCCAAGACTAGTAAAAGATTTAATATATTATTTTTCAATAAGACAAAATATCATTATATATTCGAAAAAATAAATAAAAATAATAATAACAAAAAAACTACAAATAAAAAAGAAAAATCTAAAAAAGAAAAATCAGGGCATGGCCAAGTCACCCTCAAATGGCTTGGAGATGATGCACTCACTTCTTTCTATCATATTTTGGGGTGGCTTGGCAACCCCTAATGGCATTGAAAGTAGTTCGGCCACTCCCTCAATATTTTATTATTATTTTTTTCTTTTGGGGAGTTGGAGTAGCCAAAGGCGGTGGCCGAACTATCCCCTTAACTCTAATCCACTAATTTTGTTTTGATTTTGTGTCGGGTTCACATGTCATGTAAAAATTACTACCTCTTATATCGCTTGTCGAATTTTGATCGTATGAAACATGAGTATAAAACTATATAGGTCAATTATAACCCGAACAATTTAATTAAACTCATTATAACCCTTAACTTTAATCCTCTAATTTTGTATTAGATTTATAAGCATTTTCTGTTTTTATAAATGCCTCAAACATGATAAAAAGTAGGATTTGATCCCCAAATCTGAGACTATAATTAAAATGTTACTATGTCCTAACAAGCATACACTCCCTCTGTCTCTCTCTTTCACTGGGCGGAGTTCCAAAGAAGCAGGTTTCTTCTCTTTGTGTCAGTTTTGAAATATTTAGCCCAAACAACCAATTCTCTTTGTCATTTTGGATATCTGGGTTCATTTCTTCTAATTTTCAATTTAAGATATGTTGGACTATGAGACTATTCACAAGATAAAGTGTTATAGCTAGTTAATAATTATAAAACCCGGAATAAAATTGGTACTGAAAAGTGGTATTATTATAAGAGATCGAATCAACTGTGCGAATTTTTGGTATGAAATATCTTTTTTTCTGTTTCTTTTTCTGGTAAGACTAACAAAACGGAAGCCACGATATATTTTTTTTTCAATCACATATTGATGAATCCGTGCAAGTCAAAGCACAAAGACGTAACAAGGCCAATTTAACCAATTCTCATTAGATTGTTCTCAATATAATTGTGATTGCAATCAAATTCTTGTAATCTGATTACCTTTTTTGTATTGTAATTCACCTACCACAATTTTTCTATAAATAAAAGTCATTAGTATTTGTAAAGATTATCAAGAATAAAAACAAAAATATAGCATCAAAAACTTTAGGCTGCAAATATAAATTATAGACGGAACCATGTTATTCTGGTGGGTTTTTTTCACTTCTTTCGCATCTCCATTTCATTATGAATTTCTTCACCTGCCATTACATTGCACATGCCAAAAAAACAAAAGAAAAGACTCTCTTAGACAAGACCAAGCCCAGGTGAAACCTTATTTCACCAGCCATCACAACCACATGCCGAAAAAACAAAAAAGAAAGGGCACTCTCTTAGACAAGACCAAGCCCAGGCGAAGCCTTCTTTCACCTGCCATCACAAACACATGCCTATTTTGCATGTCAAATCATAAAACAGTCCATGATATTTGATCCATAATTTCCTTTCTCTCCACCAAATGAACTTCAATTTTCAATTTTATATGGATTAAACAATTTATATTTGATATATCTGGTGTTCATCTCTTTTGTCAATTAATCAAATAATTTGTAGAACCCACATAATTTATTTGAAAAAAATAGTACAAAGATGTACAACAGATATTCACTGATGAAAAAAACAAAAACTCATTTCTCATTTTCCACCGATGTCGATGGGAGCATTTGTCCTGCATAAGCAACAGATGTATTAATTGTTCAGGAAAAGAAATAAAATTGGCAGGGCCTGTAAAACATGGTCAAAGAAAGAATACCAAACACCAATGACATGCAGGTATTGAAAAGTCATGAAAGATGGGCAGGTGCATTCATTGAGTCAGTAACGAAGGAGAAGCAACTTTGGCCTTCCCTCACATACGCAATGCCACAACATCAGATTCACAGAGAATAACAAATGCTGAATAAGTCCAAAACAGAGTTTAGAAATTATTTTGAAACTCATAACTGCTCAAAACTCTCTCTCTCTCTCTCTCTCTCTCTCTCTCTCCTTCCTATTCTTTTTAGCTTCTTTACTGTACTAGTCCATATTTTTCTCCTTATCTGGAACTAACTGTACATTGATTGTAGATGTGACTCCCGCATGCTCACTCTTTTTGTGCATCAGAGACAGAGACCTAATTGGTGCTCCAATGCCTAACCCTGTCTGACAAACTCTTTGCCCTTTTCCTCTGTTTTCAGCCTCTCCAAGCCATATCTTTAAGTAGCTCCCACTCCAAGGAAATCAATGAAGCGCATGTTGATTTTTTCAGTCTTATTTTCATTTTCCCCAGACACTGAGATATCGGTCTTATTATTGGTGGCAACTGACTCTGCTGCAGAGACTTCTGAGTTTGAATCTGAATGACCAGATTGAGCCTCACCCACCACTGTTCCCGTAGGCCCATGCTTACAGAACCCACTCCCAGTGCCGTAGACCTTGTCAAAATCCCCATCTCCCACCGTCACCACCTTATCTCCAGAGCAATCTGCTACCCAAAATCAAGTATCAAAATCTACTACTAATAATGAAATAATTTAGAGAAATACTATCTAAATAGACCCACTCAATAATTTATTTATCACCAGGATTAGGAGCCCAAAGGAGAAAAGAAAAACACATTTGTGATTTCAATTGAGAGGAAGCAGGGATGGACAAACATACCCAACTGTGATCCATAGGATTGTCGCTGCTGCTGCTGGACTGTTCCAAAGTTGGTGAAAAAACTGAGGGCCACTTTGTTTGAAGAGGGCGTGAGGGAGAGATCAGTGCAGGTTGAAGCAGATTCATCCATGGTGTTTGAGTGGGTTGAATCACTGCAGGCATTGTTTTCGAAACTCATATCAAAGCCCTTGGAAAGGATCTGAGAAGAAGAGGGTTTTCTCCTCCTGTAAACGCTAGAGTGTTCTCTGTGTTTCCTAGCGATGATCACATGCCAATGGTTCTTGACTGCATTGTCAGTTCTGCCGGGGAAGAGCCTAGCAATCATGGCCCATTTGTTGCCATATAGCCTATGTGCAGCTAAGAGCCTTTCCTCTTCTTCCTCACTGAAAGCCCTCCTGTTAATTCTTGGATCTAGCTGATTAAACCACCTTAATCTGCAACTTTTCCCTGAAAATAGAAAAACACAAACTTTTCAGATCATGGACAAGAAAATGAAATATCAATTGATATCTCTAATGGTTCCTTCTCATTCTACCAAGCGGGAATGAAAGCATAAAAAATTAAATGTCCTCAAAGCTATTTTATGGTTCTTCTAGAATCTGATGGATTTCAAAAATACCCAATCCAGAAAGAAAAAAAAAAATGATCATTTTTTTTTTGCTAATCTCTTTTTATTTTATTTTATTTATTTATTTTGTGATCAATCCACGTAGCATGACTGTATGGACATTTTTCACCAAATTAGTCCTTGTCAACTTTTCTTTTGATACAGCCTTTGAATTACCTGATCTTCCTTCAAGATTCTCGGCAATCAAGTTCCAGTTTTGAGGACCAAATTGGGATACAAGCTCTTTGAGCTTGGCATCTTCAGCAGGCCTCCAATGGCCTCTGGCACAAAGTTTGGTGTGCCCACTTTTCCCAGCAGCAGAACTGTTGCTTTCCTCTTCCTCACCAAATTTCAAAGACAGCCCTGTTCTCTCATCATCGGCTCTTTCTGTACCTATGCTTTCTAATAGCTGAAAACCCAATGGTTTCCTACTATTTTCTAGTGACGGGCTCAAAATCTGGAACTCCATTTCAGAAGTGTTGGAGTGAGAAAGTTGAGAGATAGGAGGAGGGAGCATAAAGTTTATATTTCGATACCCATTGAAAACGTTACGATCACCCCTTAGGTGTTGCAGACTCATTGCTAGTGAAATAGCAGATGAACCCGGAAAAGAAAATCAGAGAAGATGAAAGAAAATAAAGCAGAACGTCAAGAACCAGAATGGGAGTTTTTTAAATGCTAATAAGAAAAATAAAAAAGCAGGGGTTCTCTTTGATTCTTGTTAGAGAGTGAGAAAAAGGAAACTAATGAGAAAATCAGAAAGCAACGAGGATGAATTGCATTTTTCTATTCCCTCTCTTTTATTCCCCGAATTAAGGTTTTGTTTGGCAGAAGAGAAAGGGAAAGAAAAAAGAGGGGGGGAGGAGTGGGGTTTGGCTCTGTAAGTGGCTGCGAAGAATCAGAAGAAAGAAGGATGTTAATTTTAAAGAAGGGGAGCAGCAAATAGAATAGGTTCTACTGTTCAAAGAGAAAGCAATAACGAAAAAGAAGAGAAGAATGCACACGATTCTCACTCTCACTCTCTTCTCTGTTTACTTCCTCTCTATGAAGAAAGAAAATGAGGTCACGCTCCTTATTTTGAGACTGATCCCTCTCTCTCTTTTTCTCTCTCTCTCGGGAAAATATTAAATATGTATCATCTCTCTCTAGGAAAGTCTGTGCAGTGCATGCAATTCGAGAACCGCTCGTGTGGGTGGTGGCCCTGGTGGGAGTCCCTCTAAACATTAAAAACATCATGTTTGGTCTTGGTCTTGCTGTTTCTCTCTCTCTCTCTCGGGCTTTGGGGAAAACCAGACTCTGTCCGTTTGTGAAGATGTATTTACTTTTTTTTTTTTTTAGACGATCTTACTTTTTTCAAACGAACGGAAAAAGGACGATATTATTAAGTATCACGCCCCACCACTATCCTTAATGCTCTGTGCCCTTTCTATTGTTGTTTTCCTATTTTTCTGAGCTTCCATTTTTGGAATTATGGTTCGATTTTAGTGTGATTTATATTTATAATAGGTATATCCCTGTTTACTTATTGGTGTACCCAATATACCAAGAACCCCCTTAGCCTCACAACCAACCAATTATCGAACGCCCATTGGGCCTCACCACCCAATACCACTTTCCTCACCCAAAGGCCACTTGAGAGTTTGGGGTCCTCATCCTGCTTAGGCTTGTCTAGCCACAAGAGCCCTCCGAAGGAAAGCCCACACCTTCAGCCCATTAACATACCAAAACTGAAGGGACTCACAAGGTACCACATGAGTGCAATACATCGAATCTCTTCCTTCCCACACATATAGTGAATTGATTGAGGTTATCTAAAGCAATATAATCATGCATTTATTATTTTGCTAATTCAAGAATATTCTATTGAGAGAAACCAAATCGCTAGGAATTCTGTGTTGCGTCCGCAACACCGTCCAGACGCCAATGGGGACACTAGAGTCAGTGTGTTCCCCGTCCGTAGTCCGTCCGGACCATATTGCAGACGTTGAGGTCAGTGAGTTACCGTTCGCTGACCGTCCGGATGCTCTTGGAGACGCTCAAGTCTGTAGGTTCGCGTTTGCAACCCGTCCTGACTCTCT
>NC_084892.1:16710000-16737500 GCF_958979055.1 Alnus glutinosa
GCTTAGGTACGTCATCGTCATTGGGAACGTTCCTATCCGCAACAATGTTTTTCTCCTTTTCTTGCTTCGATGATGCAGGGGCTGCCTTTACTGGAATCTCAACCTCTTTACCACTTCTCAAACGATTGCACTTGCATTTTCTCCTGGATTTACTACCGTTTGAGAGGGTAATTTCCCCAAACTTTGCACCTCTAGCTGACTAATTACGGTTGCCATTTGGCCCATCTGATTGTCCAAACTTTGAATACTGGCCCTCGTCTCCAGTTGAAATTGCAAAGTATTTGTGGCAAGAGACTTAAAAATATCTTCTAAAGACATACTAGAATTAGAAGTTGGCCCATTTGTCGTGTAGGGGGGTATGGCTACTTATACTTTTGGTAACTTGGACGGTTTTGAGTCGCGGGCTGGTTTACTTGTGTATTCCCATAGCTAAGATTGGGGTGATCCCTCCATCCCGGGTTATACGTGCTTGAATAGGGATCATACTTCCTTTGTGGTTGTCCAGGAAAACCACCCGCCGCATTCACTTGCTCAATGGGCTTCTTTTGAAGAGTTGGGCACATATCGGTTGGATGCCTTACTACTGAACAAATCCCACAAGCCTTTTCCGTTTGCATATTACCTACAACCATTTGACAAACAAGAGAAGCTAGACTTGCAATTTCTTGTCACGTCGTCCGGACGAATGATGCTTGGTCTGCCGGGCGTCCAGACGGTAAGGCACGGCGTCCGGACGGCTGATAGGGAATCGAATTTTCTGACTTGCAAGCAGTGCAGAATCTTCTGAAACACTTCTGAATTGTGGAATCCCTGTTGAAAAGCATCTTTATTTATGTTACTGACTTGATGAGTGTCCAGGCGTTTCACTAGACCGTTCGGACAATAAACTCGGGATCCGACTTTTGCTGAGCTGTAGACATTGCGGAGTCTTCTTGGAGTCTGGAAATTCCTTCTTGATGCTTGTGACATTGATCTTGTCATGATGAGGCTCTTTCCATATCAGATAACAAACTCTGAACTAAATGGCATCCCTGTGAAAACAGTAACATTACATAATAGTGATTTTTGTCAACAGAATGCAGCCAATCAAAATACTAACAAACTCCCCCTTTGGCCATTCTGGGGAAAAAATTGCTAGACTGGTTAAAAATACAAAAATACTAGACCGGTTAAAAATACATTCCCGGTTCAAAACTAACATATATACTCCCCCTTTTTGTCACAGAGGGACAAAGGGTAAAACAGAGTATGACAAGGACCACAGTAATAAAATACTCCCCCTTGATGTCTCAACAGGACAAAGGTAAACAGAGTAATAATATTCACAGACAAAAACACGTTCTAAAATCCTAAGCAATAGGAAACTAGATAAGAGTCCGCAAATGGCCCAAAAGAGAGGAATAGAAATCCTCCAAGTACCAAATCTTGCTGATCCATTGAAAACAAGCAACGGAGAGGAATCCGTAAAAGCTGGATTTGTACTACTTCGACTTCTAGCTTAGGAAGCCGAGAACCATGGACTGAAAAACCTTCAGTCACTTGACATTGCAAAGCCTGAACCTGGTTATATGCAAATTGACATCCTCTAAGCAACTGGTCTGCAAGATAACTGAGGGGATTCACCACTGAACCTCTAAGTGATGCAGATCTGAGGGAATGCTACGGAAGGCTCTGTATGAGCTAGGGGAAAATGCTCATCTTAAATCCTGAGACCCTTGGAAATTTTGATCACATGACCTCAAACAAAATTAATTTTCCAAAGGATGCATCTGTCAAACATTGTGCTGGGAGCCGCTGGATGTCGTATTCCTGAACCAAAACCAATCTGAAATATCTCCAAAAATACCATTAGATCCTGTTCGTGCCAAAAATAATGTGGTATTTAAGACGGCTATCAAATGGATGCCAAAGAATTACAAAAACAAAGATCGCAATCCAAATGACCCAGATATATCAATATCAACCCAACACACAGACATAATAGGATATTTATGCACACTATCTCAAGAAAATATCCCAACAAATATTCCAATATTCTAAAAGCACAAAAACTTAAAAGAATAACGGAAGACATATTGAAGATCATGGGATGAGAAGAGATGTGCAAAGAATGCCAAAATCTCGGGAGAAATCCACGAGAAAAACACACAACATGCCATGATAAGTCAATAAAAACACAAAGATGTGTGTATGGCAAAGAAAGAAAAGCAAGTCTTAAACCTATAGAGATCCTGTCCGGATGTGCAACTGCTAGGTCAGCATATGGCAAGACTGCTCTCATCTGGACAAAGAATAGGTCCATCCGGACGCTTCACACTGAAAAACTGAATCTGGAGAAAAATTTGCAGAAAAATATTTTTCCCTAAAGTTAGCTTCAGAACAAGCATGTATAGTGAACTTATAAAACAGTCAAATAGCATTGCAAAAATATGCAAAGATATAAATGAGAGTTAAGTATTCAATAAGTACAAATTTCCATGCAGATAGAAATTTTAAATAGATTACTCAACTCATGCAATGCGTGTGTGTGTGAAGACTTTTCCAATAAGGTACGAAATTCACTGATATGACAAAAAGCAACCAGATTTTCCAAACAAGAGAGAAAATCAATGAAAGATCAGCTAAAAGTCAAACCTTATTTAGTACTAGGGCCTAGCCACCCTCATCTGATACACTCCCCCTAAGATGCAGCATCCAATTGTTTTACTTGTACCATGAAGGACAAGGTAAATATTTTACTTGTACCATGAAGGACAAGGCATATTTTAGCACATAAGCAGAAAATATACATATATCGCGCAGAATTCATAAAAGTAACGGCTTGATTCTTTTGATGCTACAACCTAGAGAGAATGCCAGAATTTTTAGGTTCTAGGTTCAACTAGCATTTGGTCAATTTGGCCATCTTATCAAAAACCTCTTCTCTTATTTGGAATTTCTAGAAGCAAAAAGTTAAAGAAGGAAAAGATGTACCTTAGGGGAGTCTTAGATAGTGCACATTTTCATCGCATGAGGAAAGTAACTATCTATCATTAAGATGCAACAGGAAAACTTAGCAGATATCATGCATAAACTTTCAATCATATATAAGCATATTTAATCAATGCACAATGAACTGAGATATCAGGCGAAAACACATGCAATATCTGAAAAGCTATCAAAAGAAAGAAATAAAGTTTCGCATCTTCTCCCCAATTTTTTTTTTTTTTTGTTGAAAAATGAGACAGAGAACAAAAACAACAAAGACATGCTTATGGAAAAGGAAATGACATCTATTCCCTAGCATGTAAGGTAAAACCAAATCTGTCCTCATGGAGAGAGGTTTAGAAATATCAAGACAGAAAAGCAGCCGCCCGACGTACTTTTAACTGTCATCCCCAAAAAAAATATCTATAGATATTTCTCAAGACAACAAGAGAAAATATATGGGATAAAATAAGCCGTTCCTCAAACAGAATGCAAGGCATGAATAAGATATAACAAGATAGACAGTGCAATGCAAACATACCTGACATGCACTAGGGTTTAGGAACCACAATCCTAGGCATGGGAGACTTCACCTTTACTAGGTGAGTCCATTCCCCCTCAAGGAGTGAATGGTCCCATCCTTCCTTACCATACCTTCTCTTCCTGTGAGGAAGGGGTGTGAGTTATGTCCCAATTGATCAGTCTGAGTAGGACATTCTTCATCATGTTGACAAGCCCTTCATTGGTCTGATTCTACTTGGACTTGGGAGGCTTCATTTTGAAGCATTCGGCTTTGACGTAGCCATACTTACCACAGGGATGGCATGAGGGAGAATCCCTTTGAGGATAATGTCATTGTTGCCGAAAAGCATGATGAGGCTTGGAAGGTTTAGAGCTAGACTTACCTGTCTTTTGCTATGATTTCTTGATCCGAGGCTGCTGATGTCGGATCTGAGGGCAGTGTGGCCTGATGTGTCCAGAGACACCACAATGATAGCAGGTAGGCCGACTTCGTTTGCTGAAATGCTTCTTGAAAGGCTCTGCAATTTTAAGATTAGCATTATCACAAACAACAAAGTCTTTACCTCTTTCAGATATATGCCTCCTATAGGGCGGGACATATTTGTCTGGAGAAGTTTTCTCAATATCGCCCTGTTTGGAATCCTCCTACTTCTTCCAAGGTTTGTGGGATTTTAACAGATAGCACTTTGGTATGATATGACCAACTTTCCCACAATGATGACACATAGGAACAAACTTACCTTGTGTTCCCGAATCCTTGGAGTTAGGCTTCACACAATTATTCAAGCAAGAATTTTCTGAACAAGCTTCATCTACTATCACAGGCTTAATATCAACATAATCTAATTCAAAATCAGAAGCATGTGAAGTAGAAGTACTCATATCAACAATTATAGCAGGCTTGTTAGAATCATCTGAATGAATACCAAAGTATGCTCTTCAAATTATCACTTGAGAATTTTTTCAAGAGGTCCTCAGATTCTTTTAATTTATTCTCAAGTGTATCAATAATGTCAAACAACATGGTATTCTCAAATCTCAAAGAGTCAATCAAAGCATGTGATTCAGATAACTGAACAATCAAAAACTCTTTTTCTTGCTTCACCTTTTTAAGCTCTTTATGAGAAATTTTAGCATTCTTTAATTTATTAAAAACCTTAAAGAGCTTAATATCAAAATCCTCATTAGATAACTGAGAAGAATTCATGATAAAAAGGAGTAATAAAAAAAAATAGAAGTCACAGAAGATAAGGATCACACTCAGGAAATAAATCCTAATAGAGTGTACCAGCTCTGATACCAATTGAAAATTGAAATTGACTTCTAAAATAAATAGCTAGTGTGTGCACAAAGTGTCAACAAAAATAACTATGCGGAAAATAAATGACACAAGGATTTTTGTTAAAGAAGTGGAAACTCGATTAAGAGAAAAACCACTCCGGGGCAGCCAAACCCAAGATATCTACTATTCAGAAGACAAAGCTAGATACAAGATAGTAACACTCACATATTCCCGATGCAGTGGTCGTACCTTGCTCTCTAACGTGTAACCCAACACGAACGCTTCCTAACCAGGTCTCCTACCTGAAGGGGACTTCAATGGAATCCTTTACCTTAGGGCCAACCCCTAAGATAAACTTCAGTTGTAGCGCAGCAACAATACACTTGCAACGGCTTCAGAGGAAACTTAATCAGCTCAACAATCTCTAAAAATAACTTCTTTGATCACTTGTGAAATTCAATACCGAATTCATGCAGTTCTCAATGCCCAGGGGCCTCTATTTATAGGCTGAGGTGCAGAATGGGCGACTGCAGTAATATGTAAGGACGCCGTCTGGACGGTGAACCTGGGCCTCCGGACGGACAACTGTGGGACAGAATTTTCCTAGATTTTCGCTGAAAATCTTTCCTGTTTAGGAGCCGCGTCCGGACAGTGAGACACTGTTGTCCAGACGGTCGCACGTCTGCTGCAAGTAATTTCCATATAAGGCTTCCCGCGTCCAGACCATGGGGGATGAGCGTCCGAACGGCTGATCTTCAACACACAATTTCCATACCAGCTATGCGCGTGTCCGGACCATGATAGGCAGTCGTCTGGACGGTTGAAGTCGAATATGCAATTTCCTTAATGAACGTGTGTCCGGACCAAGGCTGACTGTTGTCCAAACGGTGATATTTGAATTACGATTCTTGCCTTATGTATGAGGGCATCCGGACGGGAATCCATGTCGTCCTGACAGTTGAAGCAATCTTCCCTTAAATTGAACTTGGAAAGAATCTGAAGCTGATCGATCAATGAGAGGCGTCCGAACGAGCTGTTGAGACGTCCGAATGGATGCAAGCTGGAACAAAAGCTTCTCGATACAATAGTGCATCCGGACGAAAAGTCACGTCGTTCGGACGGATGATGCTTGGTCTGTCAGGCGTTCAGACGGTAAGGCACGTCGTCCAAACGGTAAGGCACGTCGTCCAAACAGATGATACATTGGACAGGGGCGTCCGGACGAGATGACACGTTGTCCGGACGGCTTACAGGGAACCGAATTTTCTGACTTGCAAGCAGTATAGAATCTTCTGAAAAACTTCTGAATAGTGGAATACCTGTTGAAAAGCATCTTTATTTATGTTACTAACTTGATGAGTGTCCGGGCGTTTCACAAGACCGTTCGGACGATAAACTGGGGATCCATACTTTTGCTGAGCTGTAGACATTGCAGAGTCTTCTTGGAGTCTGGAAATTCCTTCTTGATGCTTGTGACACTGATCTCGTCATGATGAGGCTCTTTCCATATCAGATAACAAACTCTGAATATCTTGAAGACTCTAAACTAAACAGCATCCCTGTGAAAGCAGTAACATTACATAATAGTGATTTTTGTCAACAAAATGCAGCCAATCAAAATACTAACATAAACAATCAAGGAAACTCTAATAAACCATGAAAAACAAATCAGGAAAAGTCTAGAGTAATGAAAATAAATAAAAATAACTATCGAAAACTAACGATTTTTTTTTGGTTCAGTTTTATTTTTCTTTTTCTTTTTGTTTTTTCTTTTGGTTTTTTTTTTGTTGGACTCAAAAATTTCAAGAACGAAATAAGGATCACAAGAAGCACAAAAATCAACTGAAAATCTCCCTGGCAATGCGCCAAAATTTGGTGTGTTGTGGCAGGCAACCAAAAATAAAACCTTTACTTCTAAAAATACATGTAGTAGTGCAAGTAAGGGTCAATCCCACGGAGAGTATTTAGCTTAGTTTTAAGCTACGTGAATAAGGATGGGGGGGTTTGAGTATAACGACAATAATTTTAAGAAGAACAATAAAGGAACAATTCAAACTAAAGTATAAATGAAAAGAACAAACCTTGGTCTAAGTTAACATCCACCATCGGAATTTTACAGCTGATCATCGATGCAAGTATATATCAATTCATACTTTGAATATTCACCGTTGAAACTATTTTCCTATCTCTCCTTAGTCCCAGTTAATTAGAAAACAAGCACTCTAATTAACCCTAACTACTAAACAACCTTAGACAAGTGCTAAAGGTTTAATCTAGTAGCAGCCTTAAGAATTAGAGAGATCGATGAAGCGAAACAACACAAGCACAAGCGGTTGCATTTAATTTTTTTGAGCATTCTTCCTAAGATCTAATAATTACTGATGCAGCAAATCATTAAATTTTAGTTGCTTCACAATTTAAAGGGATCAAACAATTACGGATTTGATATCTAACCCAGCAGTAGATTGCAACAAATAATAAACTAGTAGGCCTCCTAGTAATTAAACGAGACAATCATGAAAATAGGCACAGAAAAACATCTGATATTCAAAGTATAAATTCAATAATAAAAACAAATTAGATCTCACAATTTTATTGATTCTGAGACTTCTATTTCCTTAGACCTTGATGAAGTCATAATATCTCAAAACTCATAGCATGAACGTTGTAGAATTTTTCTTGGTGTTCCATAGTGTTGGAGAAATAATTAACACCAAAGACATGTGGGCCTAAGGTAGTATCGGGGGCCGAGCCCATCGGGTCGGCCCGGCCAGATCAGACCTAAGTACAAGACCAGTCGTTATCTCCAAAAAGACGGATATTCAAAATATATCAAGATAGACTTCTATCCCATCAAATATGGGATAAGGTACCTAATAGAATGACATTAGCTAAAGAGAGTGTCATATCCAGTTTGGACTCTACTACCCAATTTGAATTCTATGAAGATAAGACTCAGACTCCCAATTAGAAAGATAAGATTCAAGACAAGATAAGATTCAAGACTATGTGATCTAGGACTCAGACTCCTAATTAGATTATGCTTCAAGCACTCTAGCAGTTTTATAACTGTGAACTGTGAGCCTATAAATAAGACTACTACGCCAGGTATTAAAAACAAGCAGATTCTCTGAATTCTTGAGATTACTGATATTCTCCAGAAAATAAGTTTGAACTGACTTAGGCATCGGAGTGGGGGTCCGGTCGGCACCCCCAACGAGCCGTTTGTTATTTTGCAGATTACGAGGAGAACGAACATCGAGGAAGGCAACGAATTACAAGGCGACACGTCACCGTACCAGAAACTGTACCAACACATAGCATCTTGAATCATCTCAATCGGAGCTCAGATAAGAGAGTTATGCCCAGATTACAAAACTGTCCAAAATCACCCAATTAGCTTTGTTTTGCATTTAACGCCTCCATTTGCATCCTAAATTAAAATAAAAGTATAATGAGTACATTTAGGCTCCAAATAAGTATAAAAGACTAAACATTATGGGAGAAAAATATGACATCTTGTATTCTCATCAGATAGATTCAAGAGGGAGTTCAATGATTGATTCTTCCATCGAGCGTAGTGACAACAATGTGCTTGAGAATTCCAAGACCTCAAGGAAGGGAACTTGTTAGTCGAGCAGTATTCGGCTGAATTTCTGAAGCTATCAAGGTATGCTTCACTTCTCATCCCTGATGAGCAAACTGATAAGCATTGAATGTTACACATTCAAGCCCCTTAATTCGCATATGTTAAACCTTACACATCAAAGATTGTGGCTTGGTAGGCAATTGTAGGCGCCGACTTATTACTTCAGAGATATCCTATCCTCAAGATCTTCCATTTCCTTATCTTGTAATATAATAATGCACTCTTTTTCTCTATAAAAGAGATCCATCAGAGAGAATCAGAGGAGAGGTAGAGATAGATGGTTTTTAGTTTTTAGTGAATTTTACATCTTTGTTTTCATATCTTAGTGTTCTGGCAGAAGGAGGAGCACGACCCATAGATCAATTAAACTCTAGGAAATTGTTTTCTCTTCTACAATAGAGATTCCCAAATCCTTCATGAGTAACTAAACCTTTTATAGGGTTTTGATGTAATTCTTTCCAAGTGCCATGGTTGGATTGTGTTTCTCTTAGGATTTTTTGCATATGTATAATGATTGTATAGTCTAGAGGATTGCAATTGCAAAACATTTGTAAATCGTTCTTAAAGCTTATGTTCATTCATGAAGAAAAATTATTTTGTTTATAAGCAACCTTTTTGTCTTGAAAGTATTCAAACGTTTCCATTTTCTATGATTGTGGGAACAATGGCTTTGTAATGATTCTTTTTGACATAAATTCATGTGAGCTTGATGAGCCATGCTAGGGAACACAAATCAATCCACATCTTAGTGTAGTGTAGTATAGGTGGAAGATTAGTGCGAAACTAAGATGACTTATGCTCTTTCTTTGAAATATATAAACTTATTTGGAGATTTTATAGGCCATGCTAGGGAACACGAATCGTTTCACAATTAGATGTTAGGTGGACGATTAGTGCGAAACTAAGATGAGTTATCATTATCTCTTAACAAAAGTATTTTTGTGTTAAGGTCGTCGTATGATTGACAACCATTATGCGCTCATTACAAAAACTTAGTGAGTTTTATACTACTGAGTTTGTGGACTCATATTTCTACCTATGCGGATGTGGCTACCACCACGACTATGTAGATGTTGATGCTTTGGTTGCAGTTACCGCAGACGTCAATGAGGACCCTGTGGCATTGTTTTTAGGATACTACAATTGAATCTCTTCGTGATATGTAACGACCCGCTTTTTACAAAAAGGAGTAAGTAATTATATCTGGATAATTACGTGTCATTACTACTTTAGAGACGATAAATCTCGCAGCTAAAAAAATACGAATATCTTTTCTTTTCTTTTTTTCTTTTCAAACATCAGGGACAATTCCCTTACAATACATTCAGAGCTTTAACTGAAATTCCTCTAGACATACATTAAAAGTCCTTTACACTAATTACAAAGAAACATGTGTCACATATGACACGAAAGCATACATGGAAACTTAGTAAATACAAGTAAATTCCTAAACATGTTATTTACGAAAGAGTACAAACATTGATAGGTACAAAGCACTAAAATCCTAACTACATAGCTTTAAATCTCTTAAGCTAGCAGTTAATCCAATCCATAATCTTCAAAACCTGCGCAAACATCTATGAGACGGTGGTTATTACCACAACCCCATAGTTCCATAAGTGAGCTAACTGTCATTCAACAATATCATGATTTATGTGTCATTTAAGGATAGAGATAACATGATGAGATGACAGTTTTCTATGCAAAGTTTTAAACAATTGAATATACTCATTGCACTCCACTCTTTTGAAGCCGTTTACTCGGTTAGTGACTATCTCGGAGATGTTCCTCCTACATTACGTTTTATTAGCTTATTTTCGCACTAGCAGAGTACATTCCACGTCACTCTACTAGCACTTTGAGAGATGTTGACTCCAATATTAATTATTAGGGTTTTCGATTTCAGGCACTATTCCCATCCTGAATCTTTGGGAGATGTTGACTCCCAATATTTTATAGGTTGATTATTAACAATATGTAATAATCATTCACATGACTCCAATTAAAATAAAACATAAACACAACACTATTGAAATCCAGTACTACCCTTAGTAAGTTATTTATACTTACAGCCTTTTTATGAAGTCACAGTTCATCGTTTGCATCAAATACATATATATGTGCATAGAAGGTTAATATCATTACTTTTAGAAATTCATGCCTAAACTTAAACTTTAATCACACATATATACATACATACAATCAATTATCTTTGGAACATCATTTACATAATTATTACTTAACATAACATGGTTAAGTCTCAATATTATTTTTCAACAATAACACCTAAACCTATTTTCTGCAAACATACCAACACTTCTAACAAAACCTACTCATTTTTAGGGAACATCAATCCAAGCACCAAATCAACTAACAAAAACATCCGTTTTGTTAGTTTTTGTGTTGGCTGCATTCTGTTGGACAAAATCACTTCTATGTAATGTTGCTATTTTTACAGGGATGCTGCTTTATCCAAAGTCTACTCTTCAGCTATGTTCTTCAAGAAGATTCTATGAAGTTTTGAAGCAAGTTTATTTCGGTTTCCTGTCAGCAGTCCGGACGACGTGGTATTCCGTCCGGACGCTCATCAGTCAGCAACATCCGTTTGGACGACGAGATCTTTCCGTCCGGACACCCATCAGTGTCAAGAAGCTTCGAACAGTTCAAGGTTGCATCCGTCCGGACGTAACGTTAAATCGTCCGGACACTCTTCAGAGTTCGAGAAGATCCCAGTGTTCCAGCGCATCCGTCCAGACGACGTTGCTATACCGTCCGGACGCCATTCAGTGTTTGACAAGCACTAGGGTTTCTGCCTCAAGACATAGTTATGGGAAGACGGCTGCTACCATCCAGACGATGTCCTCTATAAGGAAAGAATGTGCATACCAAGTTCAACCATCCGGACATCAGCCTTCATGGTCCGGACGATCAAGCTTCATATATGGAAATTGCGTGCACCAGTTCAACCATTCAGACGACCATCCTCCTGGTCCTGACGCTCCAAGCCTTATTATGGTAATTACGTGCAACCAAAGTGAAACCGTCCAGACGCTAGGGCAACACCGTCCGGACGCAGCCTTGTTATGGAAGCTTTCAGCTCTATCTTGGAAAGGCGGTTGCAGTTGACCGTCCGGACGCTCGGTCAAGCCGTCCGGACACCCTCTGGTATTTTGGTCATAACGTTTTACTCAAATATCAGATTGGGACGAAATTGGCGTCGTTGGAAAGCTTAGAAAAAATCCTGTAAATTGAGCATCAGGATGGCCAATAGAAGGGTCCGAACGGCCCCCATCCGGACAGAAACATATTGCGTTCGGACGGCCCTATGGAAAATTCTAGAATTACTTTTCGGACAAGGAAAACGTTGCCCGTCTGGACGTCCCTAGCTCCCGTTCGGACGCGCGTGCCTCAAACTCCGTTTTTGACTCGATTTTGGGTTTCCAAAGCCTATAAATAAAAGGCTTGAGGCATGCTTTCAACACAGAATTCGTTGGTGAATTCTCTACAGCTTAGAGAGGGTGTTTAGGGAGATATTGAAGATCTGCTAGTTCTCCAGCTTTGCCAGTGTGTGATTTGATCAGCTGTGAAATCTATCTTAGGGGTCGGCCCTAAGGTAAAGGATTCCATTGAAGACCCCTTCAGGTAGGAGACCTGGTTAGGAGGCGTTCGTGTTGGGTTACACGTTAGAGTGCAAGGTACGACCATTGCATCAGAGGTATGTGAGTGTTACAACTTTGTATCTAGTCTTGTCTTCTGAATAGTGGATATCCTGGGTTAGGTGCCCCAGAGTGGTTTTTCTCATATTGAGTTTTTCACTTTGTCAACAAAATATTTGTCTCATTTAATTCCACATTTAATATTTTGTTGCACACTGTTCACACACACTGTTAAATTAGAAGTCCATTTAATTTTTCACGTTTTAAAACAAATTAACTCTAACAATTATTTCAACCAACATATATTAGAAATTACAGCAAAACAACATACTCAATTTCCACAATTAATTTCATATCAAACCATATAACAATTCAACAACAATACTCATATATTTTCCTTAGATTATAAAACTCATTTACATAATATTCAACCCTTTTCATTTTAAAAGAATTCCTTTTAAAACATCAATATCAATTTATTAACTTTCACATAACTGGTCAAATCCACATATAGGCAATATGGGTCATAATCGAGGTACATATGACAATTTCTAAAATACATGTATTCAGCTATTCCAACTAAAATAGAAATACACTCAAAACATAGAGCATGATCCAAAACTCGGTGAATCCACAATCATTCCAATATCCAATCTTCAAACACCACTAAACTTCCAATAGTTGAACATAACCTGAACACTTATCAAATCACCAAAATCAAAATATCACCATACTCATAATTGGTCAAAACACTATACCCACATACCAAATTAATCAACTCAAACCAGCAGCCTCTTTAAAAGCCATTAATCCTCAATTTAAGCATTAAATCAACCAACAACAAAACTTATCAATTGATTTGATTAGAACAACCCAAATACCAACACCTAACTCTCAAAGATATCATAACTGAAATAGAAACACCAAAACAGTCAGCAAAACCTCCATCACAATACACACAGCCGTCCAAAATACCTATATCCAACATACAATCAATTGAATCCCAAATCAATACACACAATAGCCAAAATAGGGGAAATTCTTGCTAAACACAAGTAATAGGTGTTAGTATTTTGGCCTCATTCTGTGTTTGGAAAAAATCACTTATGTGTAAAGATGCTGTAAACAGGGATTCCACGTGTCAAAGCATTTTCAGAAGACTCTGCATTGCAAAAAAGATAGAAGATTTCAGATTCCCTGTCAGCCGTCCGGAGGACGTGTTATCCCGTCCGAACGCCCATTTGTCCACTGCTCCATTCGTTCGGACGACGTATCATACCGTCCAGATGCCAGACAGACCAGCATCATCCGTCCGAACGACGTATCTTTCCATCTGGACCCTCCACTGTATCAAGAAGCTTCTGTTCCAGCTTGCATCCTTCCGGACGTCTCAGCAGCCCGTCCGGATGTCCATTAGTGATCGATCAACTTCAAATTCTTTCCAAGTTTAGAATATGGAAAGATTGATACACCGTCCGGATGATGTGGTTTCCCGTCCGGACGCGCTCATAAATAAGGCAAGAATCGCAATTCAAATATCACCGTCCGGACGTCAGTCAGCATTGGTCCTGACGCGCACTCATCAGTTAAGGAAATTGTCGATTTGACTTCAACAGTCCGGACGTCTGCCTCTCATGGTCCGGACGCGCTCATAGCAGATATGGATATTGCGTGTTGAAGTTCAGCCGTCCGGACGTTCTTCACCCATGGTCCGGACGAGCGAAGACTTATATGGAAATTACTTGCAGCGGACGTGCGACCGTCCGGACGTTAGTGTCTCACCGTCTGGACGCGGCTCTTAAACAAGAAAGATTTTCAGCAAAATTTTTGGAAAATCCTGTCGTACAATTGTCCGTCCGAAAGGATCAGGTTCATCGTCCGGACGGCGTCCGTACATATTACAGCCGTCGCCCATTGTGCACCTCAGCCTATATATAGAGGCCTTTGGGAATGGAGAACTGCAAGAATTCAATATTGAATTCCACAAGAGCTCTGAGAAGTTCAAGATCCCTCTGAAGCCGTTACAAGTGTGCTGCGCTACATCTGAAGTCTATCTTTAGGGTTGGCCCTATGGTAAAGGATTCTATTGAAGACCCCTTCAGGTAGGAGACCTGGTTAGAAAGCATTCGTGTTGGGTTACACGTCAGAGAGCAAGGTACGACCACTGCATTAGGTTAATGTGAGTGTTACTATCTTGTATCTAGCTTTGTCTTCTAAATAGTGGAATTCTTGGGTTTGGCTACCCCGGAGTGGTTTTTCTCTTGAATGAGTTTCCACTTCGTCAACAAAAATCTGTGTTGTTTACTTTCCGCATTGTTATTTTTGTTGCACACTTTACACACACTTGTCTTATTTTAGAAGTCAATTTCGATTTTCAATAGGAATCCAAACTCAAAATCCATATACACCCCCACTGACCGACACACACACAAGCACTCACTGGCCGGAACAACACACACACCTATTCGGCCAACCACAGTGAACAATCCCCCAATATACATAGCCGGATCATCAAAATACCATCCAAAATCATCCCCTTTGGCCGAACCACAGAAAACAGGGAACACCCTTAAACCATTCGGCCATCAACAATCCAAACAATCATCAAATCCCTATAATCATCACACGGCTAACAGAGAATCCTACATCCATTTTCAAACAAGAATCCTTATCCAAAAATATCAACAATAATAAATCAATCTACTAAATTATAGGATTTATATACCTTGGGGATTTTCACAGAAATCCACCAGAAATCAGTGAGCCAAAATCATCGAAAAAAGCTCCAAGTCACCGAAAATCACCTCCGAGGACGACCCACAGAAAACCTATCTCTGTCTGGCCGAAAATGCCCCAAGTTCCGCCGGAAATCGCGCTATTGGACGATCTCCGTTCGTCAGCTCTGCCTCGAAGGATTTCTCGTCCTCTAGCCACCGGACGACGACTCAGAACTGGTCATCGTGCCTCATGCTCCTCAGGCACTAACCCATCGTCGATCGTCTCTTTTGGGTCACGGGTTCTCCGATTCTCTCCCGATCTCCTCTCTCGATCTCACTCTCAAACTCTAGATCTCTCCCTCATCCATGAATCTCTCTCTCTCACCTAATCTCTTTGACTCTCTCTGTTCTGTATCCGGATGAACAAGAAAGAAGAAGATAAGAAAGAGAAAGAAGTGAAGAGAAATAAGAAAGAAGAAGAAGAGTGGTACGGGTCGGTTATACTGAAGAGAGGATATATTTTGTTTGAAACTTAATCATTAAGTTTTATAAAAATATCTCTCATAAAAATATCTCCCATAAAAATATCTCATAAAAATATTTTAAGATACTTTATCTATGGATATTTTTACATTGGGTCCTTACCATTATGTATGATTCATTAAGATAATAAACCAAGTCCATTCTGAGTCTAGTTCGTTTTATTGTTAATATTATTATTCCAATAATATTATTACACCATAAATATATATATATATCAAATATATATTATATTACACACATCAAACATTACATAATAGTATTATTTATTAATATTATTATATCAATTAATCCACTGATTAATTCAGCCCATTTAATAATCCTATAATATTATTAGAGTCTAATAATATTATTCTTTATTTATAAAATCATGGTTTATAAATAATAAAATCAAGGGATATTTATTTTCATAAATATTCATGTATTCCTTATTATTTATTGGGGATTAAAATATCGTGTTTAAAGCCACGTAATTTATTATCAGCTGGACGTGAATATTGTTTCCTACAATATTAAGCCGTTCGAGCGTCAAGTCTTGTGTATCGAACGTCAATTCTAGACTTGTCTATTTTACTCAGTCTTAAATTCTAATTTAAGACATTTTGATTAATGACTTAAAATCTGGGGCGCTACACGATAGTTGTATTTGTTGGAGTTATGGATAGTCCATCTTTTGTAAAGACATGAAATATATGGCTTGTGTCGCATGTCACACCTATTTTGTATAGCCATTCTTTGATGTATATAATATTTTGATTAAGCTTTAAACAGGTAGACATATTTATGGTTCTAATGTTGTAATTACATTTTTTAGTTAATGAATTTAATTTTCCCTGCAATTGTTAATCTTTTATATAATATGCATATGTTATGAGATGTATTAGGTTTGTTAGTTTTGTTGGCTGCATTCTGTTGACAAAATCACTATCATGTAATGTTGCTGTCATAAATAGGGATGCCGTATATTTCAGAGTATCTAGAGAAAGCTATTTCAAGTGTTCAAGGAAGATTATGTGTAGATTCCAACTCAGAAAAGTCGGATCCTTTGTTCCTGTCTGGACGGCCTAGTCATGCGTCTGGACGCCCATGAGTGTCGAGAAGCTTCAAATAGTTCAAGGTTACATCCTTTCGGACATCATGGCAACATGTCCGGACACTCTTCAGAGTTCTAGAAGATTCCAGCTCTCTTTTGCAGACACAGATTGGGAAGGTAGCTTGCACTCGTTCGGACGACAGGGCAACATCGTCCAGACGCTGAGATCCTTGATAAGGAAATTGCGTGCATACAATCTGCATCTGTCTAGACTCCAGGGCAACATCGTCTGAATGTGGTCCTTGATATGGCAATTTTGTGCAGGCAAGTTGTAACCATCCGAACTCTAGAACAACACCGTCCAAAGGCGGCCTTAATTTGGAAATGCGTGAAGTACGTTATGGAAAGGGGGTTGCATAGCTGACTGTCTAGACGCTCTATGCTTCCATCCGAACACCGCCTAGAGAAATCAGAGACAAACTCGATTTAAGTCTTCTTAGCCTATAAATGGAGGCCTCTAGGCATGTATTCTTTACTGAATTCGGTATTGAATTCTTTATAGCTTAGAAAGGATGTTTAGGGAGATATTGTGAAGATCTGCTAGCTCTCGAGCTGTTGCCGGTGTGTTGTTGCTGTTTCGTGTGAAGTCTATCTTAGGGCGAAGCCCTAAGGTAAAGGAATCCATTGAAGACCCCTTCAAGTAGGTGACTTGGTTGGGGGCATTCACGTTGGGTTATGTGTTAGAGTGCAAGATACGATTGCTACATAAGGTTATGTGAGTGTTACTGTCTTTGTACTAGCTTTGTCTTCTGAATAGTGAATTTCATGGGTTTGACTGCCGGAGAGTGGTTTTTCGCTTAATTGTGTTTTCACTTCGTTAATAAAATATCTGTCTTATTTAAATTCCGCATTTAGATATTTTGTTACACGTTGTTCACACACACACACACTGTAATTTAGAAGTCACTTTATTTTTCAAGGTCCTTCTTGGCTTAATGACTAAGGAGCTGGAGAGATGGGAAAACTAGTCCACATAGGACTATTAGGAGTGGATAGCTAAGGCTGGCAAAAATCCTAGCCCCTTGTCCTTGCCATGTGATGTATGGGGCCAGGGATTTATTCCCTAACCCATGCGTCTCTTGCATTGGTCTTAGGCTTGGGTTTTATCCCAAACCTAGTCTCCAAATCTTGCATGTCATGCATCGTTTCTCTCTAACCATGTTTTAATAAATAAAAACAAGCATCCCAATAAATAAAAAGCATGATCTAGTTATTTTACATTAGTTTGGTGAGGGACCAAAAGGAAAAAAAAAAAACTAGCTTCAAATAGTCATGACTATCCCGGGTTGCTATTTATTTATAATTGATTCCACTAAACAATTGTAATTGTACTTTAGTTTTTTTTTTTTTTAATTAAATCAATTATCCCTTAGACTCTCTTAATAATGACTTGATTCCTTCATGAAATCTTCCATAGCATAATTAAAGCCAATGACACTATCACTTTAATTTTCCACTTATTTATCATTTAGTATCTAGTTTTATATATTATTCATGTACTTGTGAAAACCTTTTTACCATTTACATTAGTATTTTGGTATCCCTTACCAAAATGCCATGGCCAAGGACTATGGATAATTCAATCCATAAAATCTATCTCAAAGGAAAATCTGTTATCATTTGAATTAAGAACTTGGATTCCTTCTTTAGAAAAGGTGTTCTCACAATGCTACAAGTGGTCACTCAACGCATGAGAATTTTGACCAAAGTAAAGGTCTCAGTCCGAAATGTATCAAAGTGACATCCATTTGACATATGAGTTCCCAATCCTCTTAGGATTTAGAATCAATATCATAAGAATTCCTCGGAGTTATAATTACTCCTATTGATAGTATTTTTAAAGTGAAAACAACTCCCATGGTCCGTTTAGTGCATTACACGTGCACATCAACCCGAAGTTTCCAACTGTGCTTGATCAAGATAAATCACCATGATTGATGTGTAATAGTCTTCGCAAATGCAATGCCCAATTCCACTACAGACTGCGAACAAGAAAAGATTTAAGACTACAAGGTTTATGCTTAAGACCTTGTGTTATAGCCCAGTTACTCACACCATAGACCATTTCAATGTAATCTAAAGACCATTCATATGAACAATATAAATAACATAATAAGCATGTAAAATGATCATATGACATATGGTCAATTAAATAGATTAGTGAATAATAAATTTATTCATTACAAACTAGAATGCCATTCTTAAAATATTGGGATTTAGGGCATAATCCCCAACAACCCACTTAACATTGAATACCCGCAAATCGGTAGCCCCACCCTTCGATGGTTGCTTTGGCTACAATTATATATATCTGTCACACGGATCTGGTGTAATTCAACTATGCTGAAAGGGTCAAGTGCGTATAAGCTAGAATGCACATGTCCACTATAATAACATACTACATAACTAGTTTACATTGAATAGTCATTTCCTAGTGGACATGCCATTAAAATCATGCATTATATATTGGAATTAACATATTCATGACATTTTGACATATAATATGGAGCTTGAATATTATTTGATAGGAAACATTCATTTGCAATTGGAAATCTAAGGCTTACATCATACGAAAACACACTATTTTATCATGCTTGCATAAAAAAAAACTATTTTCAGTTTAGGAAAGTAAACATTCACAAAATCATGTTTGGAACTTATATATGTGTCTACTTACCTCGTGTGTAGAATTTGTCCATAATGTCGTCTCCTAATCCTTCGGTTTCTTCATCTATAAATCAGACCTAGAGTTAGTCGAATTCCTCAAATTGTAAAACCCTAATCTAATTATCTTAAACTATACTATTTTCCTAAGTCCCAATAGATTGCTTTATTGTAGTGATCTCATTTGAACTCGTTCAAATGAGAGTCCAACAAGGGACTGGACTGAAGGTCTCCTAATCCTGTCCTCTCCCATTCAAATGGCATGCTAACAAGACCTTATGTCCAACCCCTCGTTGGAATCTCATTCAAACCTCGTTCAAACAAGATCATTGTTCTACTCAGCAAAGTATCAATTGTTGTCAACTTGCTCAGCTCCCAAACATCTCTAAGACATTAAAGATGCCTACTTTTAACCTTCTAACTGTTGGGACTAGTGTCCAAAACTCCAACTGGTTGGATGCTGCTTTGCCATAATTGTTTAATATTGAACATTGGGCATATACATTAATGTTTTACATGTACATATATGTTTGAATATTTTCATATCATATACATGTGAGGTCCCTAAGTTACATAGTATTTGATTATGGTGTTAGTAAAGGAATTATCACACAGAAGATCATAGTCATAGGCCCTTGTAACTTATAAAAGATTTGTTCATAGTCATAAATGGAACTGGAAATCTATCTAGACTATAACTTGTCAACCTTAACAACCAGTCTTGATTAGGAGAAGCAAGTGGGCTTCAAGTTGATATGTTGGTGTAAGAACAAGGTAGTGCCATACACTGAACGGACGACAATAGTTGTCATTCCTATTAACACTATCACAAAGAATGATGTATGTGCACAACGACTTGTAATAGTTACTCTAAATACTAAAAAATCATGAGCTCAAATGTAAAGTGTAGGTCACTTTGCTGTATCTATCTGTGAGATCTTTCCATGGTCAACAACCTTATGCATTGGGTGATTGCATGTAGGATTGTGGGAAACCTCTTCAAGAAGGAATCCAAATCCTTTGTCAGGAACAAAGTGATAAATATTAGGGAAGGGTAATGATACAAAGATCATCAAGCCTCAATGAAATGGACCTAGCCAAGTGTGGGCTAGCCGTTCTACTAAGCTGCCCCACTATGTCGATGGGTGCTCGGACCGCTGATTCCCCTTGATGTACATTTAATATGAATGATTATTTTAAATCTTGGACCTTAGTGTTTTAGTGGGATTTACTCAAACTTATATGTACAACGTGAGATGGAATCTCACAAGATACAAAAGGATCACCATGTAATTAAAACAAGTTATCAATGGAAAGAAGTAGTGAACAAAGTGACAGTGTATGAACTTTGGTTCAACTATGGAATGATTCCATGGAGGGGTAAAATGTAATAAATAAGTTTGTCACATAGATTAACTGATTAATCTAAAATACATATTAGAGTACAGTCACATTTGTTTAGTGGAATCAATTGTGATTAATAGTGTCGTGTGAGAAGTGTTATAGGCCTACTGAAACTAATTGTATTTTTCCTTTTATGTCCCTCTTTAAGCTGATGTAAACTGACTATTTTTTTTGGGCCTCAATTATGCAATCATTTATTTTGGTTGCTTTATTTTATAATACATAGCCAAGCAATTTAATTTGTATGTGGCTTATTATTTGGAGTTGATTGGGCTTGGCGATTTAATTCTTAAAGGCTTAAGTAGAGTTAAAAGAGCATTGGGCCAATGGGATAAAACCAAAGCCCAAGCCTTAGGCTTATTGGATAAGGGCCCTAGGCAACACATGGGGAGGCTGGCGGTCACAAGGGGAATTATCCCCTTATGACAACAACTCCTATTCTAATAGGAGTTGTTATCCTAGTTCTAAAAGGATCCAATATTGCTTTTTTCATATCTCTCAAAGTAAACCTAAATCTATAAATAGAGAACCATAGTCAAGCATAAAGATATAGTTTAATAGACTACAAGACTCAAGTTTCATAAACAGTTTTATGAAAGACACAATTGGGTGCAAGAGAGTTGTGAGAAATAATCAAGAGAGAATATTTATTTGTTCTCAAGATTATGCTTATAGCTATTCTCTAGAACTGAGAATAGTTTTGTGAGTCCACACTCACAGTCATATTTAGTCATCAATGAGAAGATCTGTAGGTTAAATCAAGAACGTGTTCTTCAACATTCAACATGTAAGATTTTTAAGCTAAGCTATATAGCTCTAAATGCCTAGGACAGGCCGAATATGATTGTAAGTATCACAAACTTGTGTATTTATTTTTAAATCTACAATTTTTTATCTTGTAGTAAAAAATTGTTGGAATTGCTTTCCGCTGCGTATACTCTTATTTGCATGATCCCAACACTAACACCTTCTAACACCTTCTTTACGTTCCCAACGTAAAGATTACACATTTCCTTCTTCGTCTCCCATCTTTCTCAAAACCCATCTTTCAAATTACACCTATAACCCTCTAACTACATTCTCGACCCCTCTATAAGTGCTTTACTTCCTCATGTCGTACAAAGGCATGAGCTTTCCTAAGAAGGCATATCATTCAACTCAAAATCTCATAAAACATCCCAACACATACACACATTCTAAACTTTAAAATTATCACACTTCCAAGCACATACCCAAACCAAAACTTTGTAAAATCAACATGAGAGAATTTAGAGACCATATGCTTGTAGCCTTAGCCTTTCCTTGAAAATATACCGTAGCTGATGAAGTAAGCATTGTAGCTATAAAAACTTTTAAAACATATTATTTTGATGAGTATATATGTAGGACCCAATCTCCTGCTTGGGAATATACACATACAAACGCATCTAATACACATCCATGTGCACAACTTATAACCCAACTACACTCATATACATGCATTATGCAGCCTTCAAAGAACACATACATATAGGTGTATCTAAGCAAGAAATACCATCAAAACATCATATGCAATCCGACTTCTATGCTATAAAAAAATAACAGCACATCGGCTGTAATTTTAAATCAATGGTCAACATTAGAACTTCTTCATTTTTAATCAACACGACATCACTTTAAAGAAAACTAACGAAAGTTATCTAATTCTTCCTTCTTCATCCACCTTTACTTTTTCTCTCCTTTTACTCCTTATCTTCTGCAACTCTAACAGTTTCAAAGCCATAATTTTCTATCTTCTCCATCTCTCTCCCGTTTTTGACTTTCTCCCCTGCTGCTGCACCGCTCCTTTTTTATTATTATTATTTTACTTTCTTTTTGCGATTTTGCTTGGTTTTCTCACAAGTTCTCGTCCTCTTTTGTCTTTTTCTGCATATTATCTCCATTCAAGGTGAAAATTGAAATTGACTTTTAAAAATAAAGTGTGTGCAACAAGTGTCAACAAAAATTAAGCACAGTGGAAAATAAAAGACACACAGTTTTTGTTGACGAAGTAGAAACTCAATTAAGAGAAAAACCACTCGGGGGTAGCCAAACCCAGGAATTCCACTATTCAGAAGACGAAGCTAGATACAAGATAGTAACACTCACATTAACCCGATGCAGTGGTCGTACCTTGCTCTCTGACGTGTAACCCAACACGAACACTTCCCAACCAGGTCTCCTACCTAAAGGGGTCTTCAATGGAATTCCTTACCTTAGAGCCGACCTCTAAGATAGACTTCAGTTGTAGCGCAGCACACTTGAAACGGCTTCAGAGGGATCTTGAACTTCTCTGAGCTCTTGTGCAATTCAATACCGAATTCTTGCAGTTCTCAATGCCCAAGGGACTCTATTTATAGGTTGAGGTGCAGAATGGGGGACTGCTGTAATATGTACGGACGCCATCCGGACGGTGAACTTGGGCCGTCCGGACGGAAAACTGTGCAACAGGATTTTTTGAAAATTTCACTGAAAATCTTTCCTGTTTAAGACCTTTGTCCGGACGGTCGCACGTCTGCTGCAAGTAATTTCCATATAAGGCTTAGCGCGTCCGGACCAAGGGGGATGAACGTCTGGACGGCAATTCTTCAACACACAATTTCCATATCTGCTATGCATGTGTCCAGACCATGAGAGGCAGATGTCTGGACGATTGAAGTTGAATCAGCAATTTCCTTAACTGATGAGCGCGCTTCCGGACCAAGGTTGACTGATGTCCGGACGGTGTGTCAATCTTCCCATAAACTGAACTTGGAAAGAATCTGAGATTGTTCGAGTACTAAAAGGCGTCCGACCGGGCGTATGAGAGGTTCGGACGGATGGAAGCTAGAACAGAAGCTTCTCGACACAGTGTAGGGTCCGGACGGATGATGCTGGTCTGTCTGTTGTCCGGTCGGGATGAACACGTCATCCGGACGGATGGAACAGTGGACTGATGGGCATCCGAACGGGATGACACGTCGTCCGGATGGCTGACGGGGAATCTGATATCGTCTATCTTTTTCGCAGTGCAGAGTCTTCTGAAAATGCTTTGACAAGTGAAATCCCTGTTTACAGCATCTTTACACATAAGTGATTTTGTCCAAACAGAGAATGAGGCCAAAATACTAACACAAGGTACTTTATTCTATCTTTTAGATTCTTTTCAGTTTATTTGAACTGTTAGAATTTTTAGACTCTTTTGGAATATATTGTTGAGATAAATAATGAAAGGATTTGCTTTTATTTTCTATTGTTGAGGTTGGTTTAAATTTGTTCTGTCAATTATTTGGATTATGGTTGGGATATTTATTGTATATGTAATTATTGGGAAATCCATTATATTGCCGTTATAATGCCTAAATTTTTGGGGACTAATAATTTTTTTTCTTCTTTGGAATTATTGGCAATATTTTTGGTTATTCTGTGCAGAACCATGTCTATTGGTAGTTCTCAGCGCAGAGTCTAACAGAGGACGGAGGAAGGCCTTGCTGCCTCTAGGGCCAGAATTGCAAATCAGCAAGCTATTCCAGAGAGGAATGTGGTTTGAGTCGATACCCAGCTGAGGCATGCAAGCCAAGATAAAGCTGGTTAGCCTCCTCCTTTCATGTTGAACTTCCTACTGGAGTGTCCTCTTCTCAAACTACTCATGCGCCTTCACAGTATGATGCAGGTTTTGCTCAGATTCTAGCTGCTCTAGAGTCTCTTTAGGGAGGTATGAGTTCTATGCAGTGGGAGGTTCATTCTATCAACTTCCGAGTGGAGCAGCGCCTGCTTGATATCCAGGAGTGTCTCAAGCACCTTCATCCGTCCCATGATAACGAGGATCATCCATCCCTTGATGATGAGGATTGATTGTTGATTTTTTGGTGTTTTGTTGTTTTGAGACAATATTTATTGTTGTTCCTGATTTATTGTTTGTAAACTTTAATAACTCTAAATATTATTAACTCTGTTTACCCTTGTCCTACTGAGACATTAAGGGGGAGTAATTTTTAGTTGGTTTTTTTATACTGAGTATTTTTTATTTTTGGACCAGGAATGTATTTTTAAAACCGGTCAAGTGATTTTTGTCCTAGAATGGCCAAAGGCGGAGTTTGTTAGTTTGTGATTGGCTGCATTCTGTTTGACAAAATCATTCTTACGTAATGTTGCCATTTTATTAGGGATGCCATTTATTTGAGAGTCTTCATTTCAGAAGTGTGCTTCAAGAAGTTCAAAGAAGATTCTGTGCAGATTCCAATTCAGAGAAGTCGGATCCCAAGCTTCCGTCCAGATGGCCCAGTCATGCGTTTGGAAGCCCATCAGTGTCTAAAAGTTTCAAACTGTTCAAGGTTACATTCGTTCGGATGTCTCAGTAACGCGTCCCGACGCTCATTAGTGTTCAACAAGAAATCGGATTTCTTTCTCAGACACAGATATGGGAAAATAGCTGCATCCATCCAGACGATAAAGCTACACCGTTCGGACGCTATCCTTGATAAGGCAACATGTGGAGAAGAATTGAAATTGTCCGGACATTAGGGTAACACTGTTCAAATGCCAGTCCTTATTATGGAAATTACGTGCAGCAGAAGTGCAACCGTCCAGACACTAAGGCAACACTGTCTGGACGTGGCCCTGATATTGTATTGCATGAAGCGAGTTATGGAAAGCCGATTGCAAAGTTGTTAGCTCGAACGTCTTAGCTTGTGTCCGGACGCCGTCTAGAGAAATTAGAGACAGAATTGATTTAGGTCTTCTTAGCCTAAAAATAGAAGCCTTTAGGCATGCATTATTTACAGAATTCGGTATTGAATTCTTCATAGCTTAGAGAGTATATTTTAGGGAGAAATTGTGAAGATCCAGTAGCTCTTAAGTCGTTGCTGTTGTGTGCTGTTGATGTACTCAAAGTTGATCTCAGGGAGGAGTCCGAAGGTAAAGGAACCCATAGAAGACCCCTTCCAGTAGGTGACTTGGTTGGGAGGCTGATGAGTGCCAAATATTGTATATTTGGACCACTTAATTTGCATTTGTTAAACCTTTAGCTTTGTTATTTTCTGATTTCTTGGTTAGTTTTGGTGTTTTAGTGTTTTACAGGACTTTGAGATAAGTCGTAGTATTTTTTTGGGGTTTGCAAAGAAGTAGGAGAAGAAGTCTTTAGAGCCATTCAAAGCATGGGTGTTAGGGCTGACATGGTAGCATCTTTGGAGAATGAAGCACCTGGAAGGTGCACAAATGCTCAAGCACAATGTCACTTGAGCGACCCATATAGTCGCTCGAGCGATTGTAAGGGCTGATGTGGCATGGGCAAATTTCAATGTTCAAACGGCTACTGACAACCTAAACCCTAGCACACTTTTCTCCTATTATGGTTTTTGAGTGATAGAGGTGCCATTTTGAAAATATTGCCCTAAACCCTAGCATTCTTTTCTCCTATTAGGGTTTTGAGGGGTAGATGTGCCATTTTGTAAAAATTGAGTTTAACCTAATTTTCTGCTATAGATACCCCATGCTAGGCACCACTTAGAGCATCAATTTTTCTTCAGAGCATTGTTTTAGCTCTTGTCTTGTTCTTTTCATTTGTAAGTTTATACTTCTTTCATATTTCCTTTAATTTAAAAGTTATTTCATTTCTGTTCTTCTTTCTTACTTCGTCATTTTAATTTATCGCTTTATATTTTCAATTGAAGCTAGCTTGTTGTTTTTAGTCATGAGAGGCTAAAATCTTCAACTGAGGTTAAAGATGAAACCTCGTCATTGATAACGGACGTTCTAGTTATTTTATTTATATAATCCCGTTTTTCTTTTTATCAAAATACTGTTCAAATTTAATTGATTGATGTATGTCTTTTGATTGAATAATTACTTATTTAAAATTGGATATTCGAAACGGATACATTGGAAGATTTAAGTTTAATTGGGTATTCGTTGTGATTTATTTAATGGTTGGATTCATTGAATGATTTGTTATGCATTTTTTTTGGACTTTGAACAATCTATAAGGCATAATTGTTTATCAGGCGTATGAATAAAATACAAGAATGTGTTGTTTGATTTGGCGATGTGGATTTTAAAACCTTAGTGTTTTTTTTTATTATTAATTGTTCTTATTCAATTTTAATTTAGTTTATTATTTTGCTTTATAAAAATCCCAAAAATTAGGCATTAGTTTAAAATAGGATTAATTTAATTAGAAATTGATTTTTGCAACGCAATTCCCTGCGGATTCGACCTCGCATTTGCACACACTATATTGTAAACAACTTGTGCACTTGCGATTACTTTTAAAACTCATATCAAGTTTTTGGCGCCGTTCCCGAGGCATTATTTTGTTTGTGAAAATTGATTTTTGTTTAAATTGATTTTATTTTTTACAAGTTTATGTAGATTTGTGTTTTTTTTTTCTCTTGCAATTTTTGTTTGTTTTTATTTTTAAATTTTTTTTTCTTTATTGTCGAAAAAAAAAATATTCGCAATTTCTTTTTTTTGTATCTTTTTTTTATTTTATTTGTTTTTTTTTTTTTTTTGCATTATCTTTTGTTTGTTTTTATTCTCTTCTTCTTAAAAAAATAAAAATAAAAAAGCTTTTGCCATTGTTTTGTAGCTTTGGTGAGATAAACCACAGAATTGTGCTCAGGCACTCCAATGCAAAGGGCAACGCCTGCGGAGTTTAGTAGCTGAAACGTTTTGCCAAAAATTTATTTTTGGTCCAATCTTGTAAGTTTTGCAAGTTTTATTTTATTTTTACCTTTTTTGTATCTTTGTTTCGTTGTATGCTTTGGTGTTAGTTTTCATTTTTTTTTTTAGTTATTTTTGTTTGTGTTATCTTCAAAAATTAAAAAATTAAAAAATAAGAGAAAAGAGAAGATTTTGCTAGGGTTTACGGAGCTATCTAAAGGGTAATATCAAGACAAATTCTGTCTAGGAAGGTCTTGGGACTTAAGTAGTCCTTGGGACACTCACTTTCCTAGGAACTATTCTAGATTGCACCTTGGAGAATTTTGTTTACCCTACTTGCAATTTCTTT